>NC_057794.1:435019862-435046652 GCF_018294505.1 Triticum aestivum
CGGGCGAAGGCGGCGGTGCTAGGTCGGCGGGGCTGGGGTGCTATGGTTTGGGAGTTCCCGGGCTGGGCTCCCTGGCTTATAAAGCCTGGACGGGCCTAGTGTCCGGATCGGACACGGCCCGTTGGTCGGTTGCGTTTTTTTTAATATTTCGCACAGAAAAACAAATAAAAGAAATACTAAACGGACTCCAAAAATCCCAAAATAAATTTTCCCCGGTTTCTAAAATCAAGGCGGACAAAGTGAACATTTATTTGGGGCCTAAATGCAATTTTGAAAAACGTGCAGTTTTCCTAAATTCAAATAAAATAACACAAAACTCCGAAATAAAATCTTATTTGATTTTATTATTACATCCTCAATAGTTCTTTATTTTGGGAAAGTCATTTTATTCCCTCTCTCATATTTTTGTAATAGAAATAATTGATGATAAAATAATTAAAATCAAATGATCCTATTCTCAAAATTTGAGAAAACTCAATTATGAAAATAACGAAATCCCCAACTCTCTCCGTGGGTCCTTGAGTTGCGTAGAATTTCTAGGATCAAACCAAAATCAAATAAAGTATGATATGCAATGATGATCTAGTGTATAACATTCCAAATTAAAAATTTGGGATGTTACAACCGCCGTGCTCTAAAAGATATAAGTGAAGCACTAGAGCAAAAACTATATAGCTCAAAAGATATAAGTGATGTTGGGGAACGTTGCAGAAAATAAAATTTTCTACGGTTTCACCAAGATCTATCTATGAGTTCATCTAGCAACGAGTGATCGAAGTGCATCTACATACCCTTGTAGATCGCGAGCGGAAGCGTTCAAGAGAACGGGGATGATGGAGTCGTACTCGCCGTGATCCAAATCACCGATGACCAAGTGCCGAACGGACACACGTACGGAGCGGATGACGTCTCCTCCTTCTTGATCCAGCAAGGGGGAAGGAGAGGTTGATGAAGATCCAGCAGCACGACGGCGTGGTGGTGGATGCAGCAATGATCGCAGCAGGGCTTCGCCGAGCTTCTGCGAGAGGGAGAGGTGTAGCAGGGGAGAGGGAGGCGCCAAGACTTGAGGTGCGGCTTCCCTCCCTCCCCCCTTTATATAGGCCCCCTAGAGGGGTGCGCCGGCCCTAGGAGATGGGATCTCCTAGGGGGGCGGCGGCCAAGGGGGAGGAGTGCCCCCCAAGGCAAGTGGAGGCGCCCCTCCCCTAGGGTTCCCAACCCTAGGCGCATGGGGGGCCCAAGGGGGGGCGCACCATCCCACTATGGGCTGGTTCCCTCCCCACTTCAGCCCATGGGGCCCTCCGGGATGGGTGGCCCCACCCGGTGGACCCCCGGGACCCTTTCGGTGGTCCCGGTACAATACCGGTGACCCCCGAAACTCTCCCGATGGCCGAAACTGCACTTCCTATATATAATTCTTCACCTCCGGACCATTCCGGAATTCCTCGTGATGTCCGGGATCTCATCCGGGACTCCGAACAACTTTCGGGTTACTGCATACTCATATCTTTACAACCCTAGCGTCACCGAACCTTAAGTGTGTAGACCCTACGGGTTCGAGAGACATGTAGACATGACCAAGACGGCTCTCCGGTCAATAACCAACAACAGGATCTGGATACCCATGTTGGCTCCCACATGCTCCTCGATGATCTCATCGGATGAACCACGATGTCGAGGATTCAAGCAACCCCGTATACAATTCCCTTTGTCAATCGGTACGTTACTTGCCCGAGACTCGATCGTCGGTATCCCAATACCTTGTTCAGTCTCGTTACCGGCAAGTCACTTTACTCGTACCGTAATGCATGATCGCATGACCAGACACTTGGTCACTTTGAGCTCATTATGATGATGCATTACCGAGTGGGCCCAGAGATACCTCTCCGTCATACGGAGTGACAAATCCCAGTCTTGATCCGTGTCAACCCAACAGACACTTTCGGAGATACCCGTAGTATACCTTTATAGTCACCCAGTTATGTTGTGACGTTTGGTACACCCAAAGCACTCCTACGGTATCCGGGAGTTACACGATCTCATGGTCTAAGGAAAAGATAATTGACATTGGAAAAACTCTAGCAAACGAACTATACGATCTTGTGCTATGTTTAGGATTGGGTCTTGTCCATCACATCATTCTCCTAATGATGTGATCTCGTTGTCAATGACATCCAATGTCCATAGTCAGGAAACCATGACTATCTGTTGATCAACGAGCTAGTCCACTAGAGGCTTACTAGGGACATGTTGGTGTCTATGTATTCACACATGTATTACGATTTCCGGATAACACAATTATAGCATGAATAAAAGACAATTATCATGAACAAGGAAATATAATAATAATCCTTTTATTATTGCCTCTAGGGCATATTTCCAACAGTCTCCCACTTGCACTAGAGTCAATAATCTAGTTACATTGTGATGAATCGAACACCCATAGAGTTCTGGTGTTGATCATGTTTTGCCCTAGGGAGAGGTTTAGTCAACGGATCTGCGACATTTAGATCCGTATGTACTTTACAAATATCTATGTCTCCATCTTGAACATTTTCACGAATGGAGTTGAAGCGACGCTTGATGTGCCTGGTCTTCTTGTGAAACCTGGGCTCCTTGGCAAGTGCAATAGCTCCAGTGTTGTCACAGAAGAGTTTGATCGGCCCTGACGCATTGGGTATGAATCCTAGGTCGGTGATGAACTCCTTCACCCAAATTGCTTCATGCGCTGCCTCCGAGGCTGCCATGTACTCTGCTTCACATGTAGATCCCGCCACGACGCTCTGCTTGCAGCTGCACCAGCTTACTGCTCCACCATTCAACATATACACGTATCCGGTTTGTGACTTAGAGTCATCCAGATCTGTGTCGAAGCTAGCGTCGATGTAACCCTTTACGACGAGCTCTTCTTCACCTCCATAAACAAGAAACATGTCCTTAGTCCTTTTCAGGTACTTCAGGATATTCTTGACCGCTGCCCAGTGTTCCTTGCCGGGATTACTGTGGTACCTTCCTGCCAAACTTACGGCAAGGTTTACATCAGGTCTGGACACAGCATGGCATACATAATAGACCCTATGGCTGAGGCATAGGGGATGACACTCATCTCTTCTATATCTACTGTCGTGGTCGGACATTGAGCTGAGCTCAATTTCATACCTTGCAACACAGGCAAGAACCCCTTCTTAGACTGATCCATATTGAACTTCTTCAATATCTTATCAAGGTATGTGCTTTGTGAAAGACCCATGAGGCGTCTTGATCTATCTCTATAGATCTTGATGCCTAATATATATGCAGCTTCTCCAAGGTCCTTCATTGAAAAACTCTTATTCAAGTAGGCCTTAATGCTGTCCAAAAGTTCTATATCATTTCCCATCAAAAGTATGTCATCTACATATAATATAAGAAATGCTACAGAGCTCCCACTCACTTTCTTGTAAACGCAGGCTTCTCCATAAGTCTGCATAAACCCAAACGCTTCGATCATCTCATCAAAGCGAATGTTCCAACTCCGAGATGCTTGCACCAGCCCATAAATGGATCGCTGGAGCTTGCATACCTTGTTAGCATTCTTAGGGTCGACAAAACCTTCCGGCTGCATCATATACAGTTCTTCCTTAAGATAACCGTTAAGGAATGCCGTTTTGACGTCCATTTGCCATATCTCATAATCATAGTATGCGGCAATTGCTAACATGATTCGGACGGACTTCAGCTTTGCTACGGGAGAGAAAGTCTCATCGTAGTCAACCCCTTGAACTTGTCGATAACCCTTAGCGACAAGCCTAGCTTTATAGATGGTCACATTACCATCCACGTCTGTCTTCTTCTTAAAGATCCATTTATTTTCTATGGCTCGCCGATCATCGGGCAAGTCAGTCAAAGTCCATACTTTGTTTTCATAAATGGATCCTATCTCGGATTTCATGGCTTCCAGCCATTTGTCAGAATCCGGGCCCGCCATCGCTTCTTCATAGTTCGAAGGTTCACCGTTGTCCAATAACATGATTTCCAAGACAGGGTTGCTGTACCACTCTGGTGCGGAATGTGTCCTTGTGGACCTACGAAGTTCAGTAGCAACTTGATCTGAAGTTTCATGATCATCATCATTAACTTTCTCTCTAGTCGGTGCAGGCACCTCAGGAACATTTTCTTGAGCTGCGCTACTTACCGGTTCAAGAGGTAATACTTCATCAAGTTCTACTTTCCTCCCACTTATTTCTTTCGAGAGAAACTCTTTCTCTAGAAAGGATCCATTCTTGGCAACAAAGATCTTGCCTTCGGATCTAAGGTAGAAGGTATACCCAATAGTTTCTTTAGGGTATCCTATGAAGATGCATTTTTCCGACTTGGGTTCGAGCTTTTCAGGTTGAAGTTTCTTGACATAAGCATCGCATCCCCAAACTTTTAGAAACAATAGCTTAGGTTTCTTCCCAAACCATAATTCATACGGTGTCGTCTCAACGGATTTCGACGGAGCCCTATTTAAAGTGAATGCGGCAGTCTCTAAAGCATAGCCCCAAAATGATAGCGGTAAATCGGTAAGAGACATCATAGATCGCACCATATCTAATAGAGTGCGATTACGACGTTCGGACACACCATTACGCTGAGGTGTTCTAGACGGCGTGAGTTGTGAAACTATTCCACATTTTCTTAAGTGTGTGCCAAATTCATGACTCAAGTATTCTCCTCCATGATCAGATCGCAAAAACTTGATTTTTCTGTCACGTTGATTCTCAACCTCACTCTGAAATTCCTTGAAATTTTCAAAGGTCTCAGACTTGTGTTTCATTAAGTAGACATACCCATATCTACTCAAGTCATTAGTGAGGGTGAGAACATAATGATAACCACCGCGAGCCTCAACACTCATTGGACCGCACACATCAGTATGTATGATTTCCAATAAGTTGGTTGCTCGCTCCATTGTTCCTGAGAACGGAGTCTTGGTCATCTTACCCATGAGGCATGGTTCGCACGTGTCAAATGATTCGTAATCAAGAGACTCTAAAAGTCCATCTGCATGGAGCTTCTTCATGCGTTTGACACCTATGTGACCAAGGCGGCAGTGCCACAAGTATGTGGGACTATCATTATCAACCTTACATCTTTTGGTATTCACACTATGAATATGTGTAGCATTACGCTCGAGATTCATTAAGAATAAACCATTCACCATCGGAGCATGACCATAAAACATATCTCTCATATAAATAGAACAACCATTATTCTCGGATTTAAATGAGTAGCCATCTCGAATTAAACGAGATCCTGATACAATGTTCATGCTCAAAGCTGGCACTAAATAACAATTATTGAGGTTTAAAACTAATCCCGTAGGTAAATGTAGAGGTAGCATGCCGACGGCGATCACATCAACCTTGGAACCATTCCCGACGTGCATCGTCACCTCGTCCTGCGCCAGTCTCTGCTTATTCCGCAGCTCCTGCTTTGAGTTACAAATGTGAGCAACCGCACCGGTATCAAATACCCAGGAGCTACTATGAGTACTGGTAAGGTACACATCAATTACATGTATATCACATATACCTTTCGTGTTGCCGGCCTTCTTGTCCGCTAAGTATTTGGGGGCAGTTCTGCTTCCAGTGACCACTTCCCTTGCAATAAAAACACTCAGTCTCGGGCTTGGGTCCTTTCTTTGGCTTCTTCCCGGCAGCTTGCTTACCGGGCGCGGCAACTCCCTTGCCGTCCTTCTTGAAGTTCTTCTTACCCTTGCCTTTCTTGAACTTAGTGGTTTTATTCACCATCAACACTTGATGTTCCTTTTTGACTTCTACCTCTGCTGATTTCAGCATTGAATATACCTCAGGAATGGTCTTTTCCATCCCCTGCATATTGAAGTTCATCACAAAACTCTTATAGCTTGGTGGAAGCGACTGAAGGATTCTGTCAATGACCACGTCATCCGGGAGATTAACTCCCAGCTGAGTCAAGCGGTTGTGTAACCCAGACATTGTGAGTATGTGCTCACTGACAGAACTATTTTCCTCCATCTTACAGCTGAAGAACTTGTCGGAGACTTCATATCTCTCGACCCGGGCATGAGCTTGAAAAACCATTTTCAGTTCTTCGAACATCTCATATGCTCCGTGTCTCTCGAAACGCTTTTGGAGCCCCGGTTCTAAGCTGTAAAGCATGCCGCACTGAACGAGGGAGTAATCATCAGCACGTGTCTGCCAAGCGTTCATAACGTCTTGGTTCTGTGGGACGGGTGCGTTACCTAGCGGTGCTTCTAGGACATAATCTTTCTTTGCAGCTATGAGGATGATCCTCAGGTTCCGGACCCAGTCCGTATAATTGCTGCCATCGTCTTTCAGCTTGGTTTTCTCTAGGAACGCGTTGAAGTTGAGGACAATGTTGGCCATTTGATCTACAAGACATATTTTAAAAAATTTAGACTAAGTTCATGATAATTAAGTTCATCTAATTAAATTATTCAATGAACTCCCACTCAGATAGACATCCCTCCAGTCATCTAAGTGTAACATGATCCGAGTTAGCTAGGCCGTGTCCGATCATCACGTGAGACGGACTAGTCAACATCGGTGAACATCTTCATGTTGATCGTATCTTCTATACGACTCATGCTCGACCTTTCGGTCTTCTGTGTTCCGAGGCCATGTCTGTACATGCTAGGCTCGTCAAGTCAACCTAAGTGTTTGCATGTGTAAATCTGTCTTACACTCGTTGTATGTGAATGTTGGAATCTATCACACCCGATCATCACGTGGTGCTTCGAAACAACGAACTGTCGCAACGACGCACAGTTAGGGGGAACACTCTCTTGAAATTATTATGAGGGATAATCTTACTTACTACCGTCGTTCTAAGTAAACAAGATGCAAAAACATGATAAACATCACATGCAATCAAATAATAGTGACATGATATGGCCAGTATCATATAGCTCCTTTGATCTCCATCTTGGGGCTCCATGATCATCTTGTCACCGGCATGACACCATGATCTCCATCATCATGATCTCCATCATCGTTTCTCCATGAAGTTTCTCGCCAACTATTACTTCTACTACTATGGCTAACACGTTTAGCAATAAAGTAAAGTAATTTACATGGCATTTCTCAATGACACGCAGGTCATACAAAAATAAAGACAACTCCTATGGCTCCTGCCGGTTGTCATACTCATCGACATGCAAGTCGTGATTCCTATTACAAGAACATGATCTCATACATCACATATATATCATTCATCATTCATCACAACTTTGGCCATATCACATCACAAAACACTTGCTGCAAAAACAAGTTAGACGTCCTCTAATTGTTGTTGCAAGTTTTTACGTGGCTGCAATAGGGTTCTAGCAAGAACGTTTTCTTACCTACGTAAAAGCCACAACGTGATTTGTCAACTTCTATTTACCCTTCATAAGGACCCTTTTCGTCGAATCCGCTCCAACTAAAGTGGGAGAGACAGACACCCGCTAGCCACCTTATGCAACTAGTGCATGTCAGTCGGTGGAACCTGTCTCACGTAAGTGTACGTGTAAGGTCAGTCCGGGCCGCTTCATCCCACAATACCGCTGAAGAAAAATAAGACTAGTAGCGGCAAGGAAGTTGACAACTTCTACGCCCACAACAAATTGTGTTCTACTCGTGCAAAGAGAACTACGCATAGACCTAGCTCATGATGCCACTGTTGGGGAACGTTGCAGAAAATAAAATTTTCTACGGTTTCACCAAGATCTATCTATGAGTTCATCTAGCAACGAGTGATCGGAGTGCATCTACATACCCTTCTAGATCGCGAGCGGAAGCGTTCAAGAGAACGGGGATGATGGAGTCGTACTCGCCGTGATCCAAATCACCGATGACCAAGTGCCGAACGGACGGCACCTCCGCGTTCAACACACGTACGGAGCGGATGACATCTCCTCCTTCTTGATCCAGCAAGGGGGAAGGAGAGGTTGATGAAGATCCAGCAGCACAACGGCGTGGTGGTGGATGCAGCAATGATCGCAGCAGGGCTTCGCCGAGCTTCTGCGAGAGGGAGAGGTGTAGCAGGGGAGAGGGAGGCGCCAAGACTTGAGGTGCGGCTGCCCTCCCTCCCCCCTTTATATAGGCCCCCTAGGGGGGTGCGCCGGCCCTAGGAGACGGGATCTCCTAGGGGGGCGGCGGCCAAGGGGGAGGAGTGCCCCCCAAGGCAAGTGGAGGCGCCCCCTCCCCTAGGGTTCCCAACCCTAGGCGCATGGGGGGCCCAAGGGGGAGGGGGCGCACCAGCCCCATATGGGCTGGTTCCCTCCCCACTTCAGCCCATGGGGCCCTCCGGGATGGGTGGCCCCACCCGGTGGACCCCCGGGACCCTTCCGTGGTCCCGATACAATACCGGTGACCCCCGAAACTCTCCCGATGGCCAAAACTGCACTTCCTATATATAATTCTTCACCTCCAGACCATTCCGGAACTCCTCGTGATGTACGGGATCTCATCCGGGACTCCAAACAACTTTCGGGTTACTGCATACTCATATCTTTACAACCCTAGCGTCACCGAACCTTAAGTGTGTAGACCCTACGGGTTCGGGAGACATGTAGACATGACCGAGATGGCTCTCCAGTCAATAACCAACAACGGGATCTGGATATCCATGTTGGCTCCCACATGCTCCTCGATGATCTCATCGGATGAACCACGATGTCGAGGATTCAAGCAACCCCGTATACAATTCCCTTTGTCAATCGGTACGTTACTTGCCCGAGACTCGATTGTCGGTATCCCAATACCTTGTTCAGTCTCGTTACCGGCAAGTCACTTTACTCGTACCGTAATGCATGATCCCATGACCAGACACTTGGTCACTTTGAGCTCATTATGATGATGCATTACCGAGTGGGCCCAGAGATACCTCTCCGTCATACGGAGTGACAAATCCCAGTCTTGATCCGTGTCAACGCAACAGACACTTTCGGAGATACCCGTAGTATACCTTTATAGTCACCCAGTTACGTTGTGACGTTTGGTACACCCAAAGCACTCCTACGGTATCCGGGAGTTACACGATCTCATGGTCTAAGGAAAAGATACTTGACATTGGAAAAACTCTAGCAAACGAACTATACGATCTTGTGCTATGTTTAGGATTGGGTCTTGTCCATCACATCATTCTCCTAATGATGTGATCTCGTTGTCAATGACATCCAATGTCCATAGTCAGGAAACCATGACTATCTGTTGATCAATGAGCTAGTCAACCAGAGGCTTACTATGGACATGTTGGTGTCTATGTATTCACACATGTATTATGATTTCCGGATAACACAATTATAGCATGAATAAAAGACAATTATCATGAACAAGGAAATATAATAATAATCCTTTTATTATTGCCTCTAGGGCATATTTCCAACAAGTGAAGCACGAAGAGTATTCTAATAAATTCCAATTTATGTGTGTCTCTCTCAAAATGTGTGTACATCAAGGATGATTGTGGTAAACTAAAAAGAAAAGACTCAAATCATACAAGACGCTCCAAGCAAAACACATATCATGTGGCGAATAAAAATATAGCTCCAAGTAAAGTTACCGATAGACGAAGACGAAAGAGGGGATGCCTTCCGGGGCATCCCCAAGCTTAGGCTTTTTGGTGTCCTTGGATTTTACCTTGGGGTTCCTTGGGCATCCCCAAGCTTAGGCTCTTGCCACTCCTTGTTCCGTAATCCATCAAATCTTTACCCAAAACTTGAAAACTTCACAACACAAAACTTAAAAGAAAATCTTCGTGAGCTCCGTTAGTAAAAGAAAACAAACCACCACTTCAAGGTACTGTAATGGAATCATTCTTGATTTATATTGGTGTTAGACCTACTGTATTAAAACTTTTCTATGGTTCATAAACTCTATTACTAGCCATATATTCATCAAAATAAGCAAACAACACACGAAAAACAGAATCTATGAAAAGTAAAACAGTCTGTAGTAATCTGTAGGTTTCGACCACTTCTGGAACCCCAAAAATTCCAAAATAAATTGCTGGACGTGAGGAATTTATATATTAATCATCTGAAAAAATAATTAACTAAATATAAATCTCCAATAAAAAATGGCAGCAATTCTCGTGAGCGCTAAAGTTTCTGTTTTTTACAGCAGGATCAAAAAGACTTCCCCCAAGTTTTCCCAACGGTTCTACTTGGCACAAACACTAATTAAACACAACCAAAACAGAGGCTAGATAAATTATTTATTACTAAACAGGACCAAAAAGCAAGGAATAAAAATAAAATTGGGTTGCCTCCCAACAAGCGCTATCGTTTAACGCCCTTAGCTAGGCATAAAAGCAAGGATAGATCTAGGTATTGCCATGATAATGATAAGATAAATCGTGAAAGCTCATCTCATACTCTCTACACTCAACATCAAGCTTCCTTTGTGTCAAGAAAAATAATCAAAAGGGCGAAATTTAATGGGACAAAAGTCCCCAAGATCAAGCTCGGGAGGTATTGGTTCCTCCTTTGGCCCCTCATATTGTACAATCAATTCATCATTATATGCATTCTTTTGGCAAAAAGTCACGAGCTTTTGTTCAAGGGAAAAACCTAGCCCATTATTCTGGATGGCAAACTTATCATTAAGTTCAGAGATCCTATTAACAAGAGCATCGGTAGGAACCTTTTTTCTAAGGTTTTCATTAAAAGCAACATGATCTAAAGATCGTAAACGCATAATATCTTCTTGATAGAAAAGAATTGCTTCTATGGGAGGACGGCCAGCATCCACCATATAATGCGCAAAAAATTCATTGCCCTCTTTTTATTATAAATCTGAACTCATGAGCTAAAAAGATGGTCGCTGCTCGCTTAACAGAAGAATGCTCAATATTAGAAAATTCTAGGAAAATCCTTTGTATGGAAGGATGCATATGTAAAAATTGTCTCTCGAGTTCAACTATGAGCAAGAATATAGCATCTGCGAGACTACTAGTTTTATGAAGGATAGATCCACTCATAGTGGGCAAAGCACCGGCACAAGTAAAGAAATCTTGAATAACTCCCTTCCCAATAATATTACCGCTGCCAATACGAAACTTTTTAGTGTGTAAAATAACAGGATTTTCAAGAGGATCATCAATAGCATCAAAGTTTTCCATATTATTATCCTTATCAATGATAACCTCCCCAGTTTCGAACATGAAGGAAACAAATTGCAAAAAGAACAAGCACACAGAAGGCAGGAAGGAAAAGAGGCGAACGAAAAAGAGAGGGCGAATAAAACGGCAAGGGTGAAGTGGGGGAGAGGAAAACGAGAGGCAAATGACAAATAATGTAATGCGAAGGATAAGAGTTGTGATGGGTACTTGGTATGTCTTGACTTGAAGTAGATCTCCCTGGCAACGGCACCAGAAATCCTTCTTGCTACCTCTTGAGCACTGCGTTGGTTTTCCCTTGAAGAGGAAAGGGTGGTGCAGTAAAGCAGCGTAAGTATTTCCCTCAGTTTTTGAGAACCAAGGTATCAATCCAGTAGGAGACCACGCACGAGTCACCTCGTACCTACACAAACAAATAAGAACCTCGCAACCAACACGATAAAGGGGTTGTCAATCCCTTCACGACCACTTGCAAGAGTGAGATCTGATAGAGATGATAATAATAAGATAAGTATTTTTGGTATTTTTATGATATAGATTGAACGTAAAGATTGCAAAATAAAATAGATTGGAAACTTGTATGATGGAAATAGATCCGGGGCCATAGGTTTCACTAGTGGTTTCTCTCAAGATAGCATAAGTATTACGATGGGTGAACAAATTACTGTCGAGCAATTGATAGAAAAGCGAATAATTATGAGAATATCTAGGCATGATCATGTATATAGGCATCATGTCCGTGACAAGTAGACCGACTCCCGCCTGCATCTACTACTATTACTCCACACATCGATCGCTATCCAGCATGCATCTAGAGTATTAAGTTCATAAGAACAGAGTAACGCCTTAAGCAAGATGACATGATGTAGAGGGATAAACTCATGCAATATGATATAAACCCCATCTTTTTATCCTCGATGGCAACAATACAATACGTGTCGCTTCCCTTTCTGTCACCGGGATCGAGCACTACAAGATTGAACCCAAAGGTAAGCACTTCTCCCATTGTAAGAAAGATCAATCTAGTAGGCCAAACCAAACTGATAATTCGAAGATACTTGCAAAGATAAACCAATCATACATAAAAGAATTCAGAGAAGATTCAAATATTGTTCATAGATAATCTGGATCGTAAACCCACAATTCATCGGATCTCGACAAACACACTGCAAAAGAAGATTACATTGAATAGATCTCCAAGAGAATTGAGGAGAACTTTGTATTGAGATCCAAAGAGAAAGAATAAGACATCTAGCTAATAACTATGGACCTGAAGGTCCGAGGTAAACTACTCACACATCACCGGAGAAGCCATGGAGTTGATGTAGAGGCCCTCCGTGATCAATGCCCCCTCCGGCAGAGCTCCGGAAAAGGCCCCAAGATGGGATCTCTCGGGTACAGAAGGTTGCGGCGGTGGAATTATGTTTTTGTGGTGCTCCTAGATGTTTGCAGGGTACGTGGATATATATAGGAGGAAGAAGTAGGTCGGTGGAGCAACGAGGGGCCCACGAGGGTGGAGGGCACGCCCCCTGCCTCGTGGCCTCCTTGATTGTTTCTTGACATCCACTCCTAGTCTCCTGGATCACGTTTGTTGAGAAAATCACGTTCCCGAAGGTTTCATTCCGTTTGGACTCCGTTTGATATTCCTTTTCTACGGAACACTAAAATAGGCAAAAAAACATCAATTTGGGCTGGTCCTCCAGTTAATAGGTTAGTACCAAAAATGATATAAAAGTGTATAAATAAGCCCATTAATATCCAAAATAGATAATATAATAGCATTGAGCAATCAAAAATTATAGATAAGTTGGAGACATATCTATGCTCTAAAAAGATATAAGTGAAGCACTAGAGCAAAATTGCCTAGCTCAAAAGATATAAGTGAAGCACATAGATTATTCTAATAAATCACGATTCAAGAGTGTCCCACTCAAAAGGTGCGTACATCAAGTATGATTGTTTGAAACTGAAAAGAAAAGACTCATATCATACAAGATGCTCCAAGCAAAACACATATCATGTGGTGAATAAAAATATAGCCTCAAGTAAATTTAGCGATAGACGAAGGCAAAAGAGGCGATGCCATCCGGGGCATCCCCAAGCTTAGGCCCTTGGTTGTCCTTGAATATTACCTTGGGTTGCCTTGGGCATCCCCAAGCATAGGCTCTTTCCACTCCTTATTCCATAGTCCATCAAATCTTTAACCTTGTAAACTTCACAACACAACACTCAACAGAAAATCTCATGAGATCCGTTATTATAAGAAAATAAAATCACCACTTTTGGTACTGTTGTGAACTCATTATTTATTTTTATTGGTGCAATATCTACTATATTAAAACTTCTCCATGGTTCATACCCCCCGATACTACCCATAGATTCATCAAAATAAGCAAACAACACATAGAAAACAGAATCTGTCAAAAATAGAACAGTCTGTAGCAATCTGTAAACTTCGAATACTTGTGTAACTCCAAAAAATCTGAAAAAATAGTACAACAGAGACAATTTGTATATAAATCTTCTGCAAGAAGAATTGGTATTTTATCGCCCTTTTGTCAAAAATGAGAATTATTTTTCTGGGTGCAAAAGTTTCTATTTTTCAGCAAGATCAAATCAACTATCATCGTAAGCTATCCCAAAGGTCTTACTTGGCACAAACACTAATTAAAACATAAAAACACATCTAACCAAAGGCTAGATGACTAATCTATTGAAGAACAACAAGGAAAAATATTGTATTGTCTCCCAAGAAGCGCTATTGTTTAACAGCCCTAGCTAAGCATAAAATTTCATTGATGCTCACAAGAAAGATAATAATTGGAACACAAGGAGAGCATCATAAACATGTGAAAAACAAATTTAGGTCTAACATGTTTCCTATGCATAGGCATTTTATAAGCAAACAAATTATCAAGGCAATCAAAGACTAGCATATGCAAGGAAGAAGAAGGAAACAATAGCAATCTCAACATAACAAGAGGTAATTTAGTAACATGAAAATTTCTACAACCATATTTTCCTCTCTCATAATAATTACATGTCAGATCATAATCAAATTCAACAATATAACTATCACATAAAATTTTCTCTCCATGATCCACATGCATGCAAAGTTGACACTCTTCCAAAATAGTGGGGTTATCATCAAATAAAGACATGACCTCTCCAAACCCACTTTTATAAAAAAAAAGATTGATCAAACTCCAAAGTAGTGGGATTATTATTTCCTAAAGTTGACACTCTTCCAAACACACTTTCAATATTATTACAAACTTAATTATCTTGAGGCTGATAACCCACAAGTATAGGAGATCACAACAGTTTTCGAGGGTAGAGTATTCAACCCAAATTTATTGATTCGACACAAGGGGAGCCAAAGAATATTCTCAAGTATTAGCAGCTGAGTTGTCAATTCAACCACACCTGGAAACTTAATATCTGCAGCAAAGTGTTTAGTAGCAAAGTAATATGATAGTAGTGATAACGGTAGCAAAAGGTAACGGCAGTAAAAGTAATGTTTTTGGTATTTTGTAGTGATGATAGCAATAGCAACGGAAAAGTAAATAAGCGAAGAACAATATATGGAAAGCTCGTAGGCAATGAATCGGTGATGGAGAATTATGTCGGATGCAGTTCATCATGTAACAGTCATAACCTAGGGTGACACAAAACTAGCTCTAGTTCATTGATATAATGTAGGCATGTATTCCGAATATAGTCATACGTGCTTATGGAAAAGAACTTGCATGACATCTTTTGTCCTACCCTCCCGTGGCAGCGGGGTCCTTACGGAAACTAAGGGATATTAAGGCCTCCTTTTAATAGAGAACCGGAACAAAGCATTAACACATGGTGAATACATGAACTCCTCAAACTACGGTCATCACCGGTAAGTATCCCGATTATTGTCACTTCGGGGTTAACGGATCATAACACATAATAGGTGACTATAGGCTTGCAAGATAGGATAAAGAACACTCATATATTGATGAAAACATAATAGGTTCAGATCTGAAATCATGGCACTCGAGCCCTAGTGACAAGCATTAAGCATACAAAGTCATAGCAACATCTATGTCAGAACATAGTGGACACTAGGGATCAAACCCTAACAAAACTAACTCGATTACATGATAGATCCCATCCAACCCATCATCGTTCAGCAAGCCTACGATGGAATTACTCACGCACGGCGGTGAGCATCATGAAATTGGTGATGGAGGATGGTTGATGATGACGATGGCGACGAATTCCCCTCTTCGGAGCCCTGAACGAACTCCAGATCAGCCCCCCCGAGAGGTTTTAGGCTTGGCGGCGGCTCCGTATCGTAACACGCGATGATTTCTTCTCTCTGATTTTTCTCTCCCCGAAACTCAATATATGGAGGTGGAGTTGGAGTCGGAGAGGCAACAGGGGGCCCACGAGGTAAGGGGGCGCGCCCTAGGGGGCAGGCGCGCCCCCACCCTCGTGGAGAGACGGTGGCCCCCCTAGCCTTCATCTTTGGCAGGTATTTTTCTTATTTTCTGAAAAGTGTCTCCATGAAGTTTCAGGTCATTCCGAGAACGTTTGCTCCTGCACATAAATAACACCATGGTAGTTCTGCTGAAAACAGGGTCAGTCCGGGTTAGTTCCATTCAAATCATGCAAGTTAGAGTCCAAAACAAGGGCAAAAGTGTTTGGAAAAGTAGATACGTTGGAGACGTATCAACTCCCCCAAGCTTAAACCTTTGCTTGTCCTCAAGCAATTCAGTTGACAAACTGAAAGTGATAAAGAAAAACTTTTACAAACTCTGTTTGCTCTTGTTGTTGTTGTTGTTGTAAATATGTAAAGCCAGCATTCAAGTTTTCAGCAAAGATTATAACTAACCGCATTCACAATAATGCATAGGTCTCAAGTTACTCATATCAATAGCATAATCAACTAGCAAGCCATAATAATAAAACTCGGATGACAACACTTTCTCAAAACAATCATAATATGATATAACAAGGTGGTATCTCGCTAGCCCTTTCTGAGACCGCAAAACATAAATGCAGAGCACCTTTAAAGACCAAGCACTGACTAGACATTGTAATTCATGGTAAAAGAGATCCAGTCAAGTCATACTCAATGTAAACTAACAATAATGAATGCAAATGACAACAATGCTCTCCAACTGGTGCTTTTTAATAAGAGGATGATGAATCAGCATAAAAGTAAATAGATAGGCCCTTCGCAGAGGGAAGTAGGGATTTGTAGAGGTGCCAGAGCTGGGTTTTGAAACAGAGGTGAATAATATTTTGAGAGGTATACTTTCATTTTCAACATAACAACCAAGAGATGGCGATATCTTCCATGCTACACACATTATAGGCGGTTCCCAAACAGAATGGTAAAGTTTATACTCCCCCTTCCACCACAAGCATCAATCCATGGATTGCTCGAAACAACAAGTACCTCCAACTAACAAGAATCCCAGTGGGAGTTTTGGTTGCAATTATTTTGATTTAGTTTGCATAAAGCATGGGACTGGGCATCCCGGTGACCAGCCATTTATCTCGTGAGTGAGGAGCGGAGTCCACTCCTCTTGAGAATAACCCGCCTAACATGGAAGATACAAACAACCCTAGTTGATACATGAGTTATTCGAGCATACAAACATGATATTTATTTGAAGGTTTAGAGTTTGGCACATACAAATTTACTTGGAACGACAGGTATATAACCGTATATAGGTAGGTATAATGGACTTATGTGGAATAACTTTGGGGTTTAAGGAGTTTGGATGCACAAGCAGTATTCCCGCTTAGTACAGGTGAAGGCTAGCAAAATACTGGGAAGCGACCAGCTAGAGAGCGACAACAGTCATGAACATGCATTAAAATTAATCAACATCGAATGCAAGCATGAGTAGGATATAATCCACCATGAACATAAATATCGTGAAGGCTATGTTGATTTTGTTTCAACTACATGCGTGAACATGTGCCAAGTCAAGTCACTTAAATCATTCAGAGGAGGATACCACCCTATCATACCACATCATAACCATCTCAATAGCATGTTGGCACGCAAGGTAAACCATTATAACTCATCGCTAATCAAGCATGGCACAAGAAACTATGATCTCTAGTTGTCATTGCAAACATGTTTATTCATAATAGGCTGAATCAGGAATGATGAACTAATCATATTTACAAAAACAAAAGAGGTCGAGTTCATACCAGCTTTTCTCATCTCAGTCAGTCCATTATATATTGTCATAATTGCCTTTCACTTGCACGACCGAATGATGTGAATAATAATAATAGTACACGTGCATTGGACTAAGCTGGAATCTGCAGGCATTCAATAAATAGGAGAAGACAAGGCAATATGGGCTCTTTTGTCAGATCATCAGTAATGCATATAAGAGCCACTTCAACAATTTAATCATGGTCTTCTCCTATTGACCCCCAAAGAAAAGAAAAGAAATAAAACTATTTACACGGGAAAGCTCCCAACAAGCAAAAGAAGAACAGGAAATCTTTTTGGATTTTCTTTTTAGTTACTACTACAAGCATGGAAAGTAAATTAATTAAAAGCTACAACTATTTTTTTTGGGTTTTTTCTTAATGTTTATTAAACACACAAGAAGAAAGCATAAAAAGGAAAATAGACTAGCATGGATGATACAATGAAAAAGTATGAGCACCGACATCTAGCAATGAGTGTGTGAGCATAAATGTAATGTCAGTGAGAAATACATACTCCCCCAAGCTTAGGCTTTTGGCCTAAGTTGGTCTATGGCCACGGCTGGCCTGGCGGATATCCATAATAATAATTGTTGGGGTCGTACTGTGATGCAGCAGCCATCGCCTGCTGAGCTGCAGCGTGGCGACGAGCAGCCTCCTCTCTCCTCTCGTACTCATGTGCCTCCTCTCTGGTAATAGTATATCCTCCTCTTGCCTGATAATCAAAGAAAGCAGGAGCAGGGAGAGTAATACAGACAGCACGACGTCTGTCAAAGATTAGTCGATACTGGAGAGGTGATTCGTTCCTCTCGACAAACTGGTGGTGAACCATAGCATTAAAATCTAGATAGGCAGGAGGTAATTCAATATCATCTTAGCGCACATCTATACCAAGAAAATTAGCTATACGGGTTGCATAAATTCCACCAAAGAAATCTCCATTACGTCTATTAAGATGCAACCTACGTTCAATAATGGCTCCCAAATTATATGATTTGTCTCCTAACACAACACTCCTAAGAATACTAAGATTGGGGACACACATGTGACATGCCTCATCTTTACCATTTATGCATCTACCTATGAAGAGAGAAAAATAATGTATAGCAGGAAAGTGAATGCTCCCTATGGTAGCTTGTGTAATATCTCTACATTCTCCCACCGTTATATTAGCAAGAAAATCTCTAAATTCAGATTTGCGAGGATCCCTTATACTACCCCATTGTGGAAGTTTGCATGCGGTGGTAAAATCCTCTAAGTCCATGGTATAAGATTTATCATAAAGATCAAACAGGACAGTTGGAGAATTACGTGAAGTTGAAAATTCAAACCTCCTCACAAAGGAGCTAGTGAGCTCATGATACTGAATGTACTTCTCTTCCTCGAAGCTCATGAGATCAGCGTTATGCAAATATGCGCTGAATTCTTCTTTTATTCCCGCTTGATCCATAAAATTATCAGAAGGCCACTCACAAGGACACACTGGAGCGTCTCTTGGTGGCTCTTCGTCAGCATCACGCATTGCAAGCCTGGGTCCTTGCTTCTTTGAAGAACCACCTTGGAACATTTTCCTAAGCATTTTTCTTCCTTTGAAAAATTCTGAATTTTTTTAGTAACTTCAAAATAAAAGTAAACCAAACTCAATAATATTGATAGTAACTACTCCAACAAGTGCCTAGGGCCTATATCATGCATCAAAACTACTTTTGACCATATAAATTTGACATGCAAGCTCAAGAACAGGGTCACCTAAGCAGCAAAAATTTGCAATGAATAAAGCACTAGAACAAAAACTAATTGGACCGATGGAGGAGTCACATACCAAGGAACAATCTCCCCAAGCAGTTTTGTGAGAGGTGCTTTGAGCAAGGAGATCGAAAATGGCAGCAAAACGAGCTTGGACTCGGGTTTGAGCTGGTTATTCGTGTTTGGGGAAGGAAGAAGGAGTGTATGGGTGAAAGGATAAGTGGAGGAGGGCCACCGTGGGCCCACGAGGCAGGGGGCGCGCCTTCCACCCTCGTGGGCAGGTGGTTGACCCCCCTGGTGTGTTCTCAGTTCCATAAATCCTCAAATATTCTAGAAAAAATCATATTTATTTTTCAAGGCATTTGGAGAACTTTTATTTTCGTGGTATTTTTATATTGCACGGATAATCAGATAACAGACATAATTTATTTTTATTTTTATTTCATTTGATATAAATAACAGAAAGTAAAAGTGGGGTACAAAAGGTTGTGCCTTCTAGTTTCATCCATCTCATGATCATCAAAAGGAATCCACTAACAAGGTTGATCAAGTCTTGTTAATGAACTCATTCCGAATAACATGGAACTGGAGAAATTTCGAATAACACTATGTTACTTCAACGGGGATATGCACATCCCCAATAATAAGAATATCATATTTCTTCTTGACAGTAGGAAGAGGAAATTCAAAACCTCCAAATATAATCGATGGAATTCTTCCAATAGAGTTGATACTATGAACTTGAGGTTGTTTCCTCGGAAAGTGTACCGTATGCTCATTACCATTAACATGAAAAGTGACATTGCCTTTAGTACAATCAATAACAGCCCCTGCAGTATTCAAAAAGGGTTTTCCAAGAATAATATACATACTATCGTCCTCGGGAATATCAAGAATAACAAAGTCCGTTAAAATAGTAATATTTGCAACTACAACAGGCACATCCTCGCAAATACCGGCAGGTATAACAGTTGATTTATCAGCCATTTGCAAAGATATTTCAGTAGGTGTCAATTTATTCAAATCAAGTCTAGGATATAAAGAGAGAGGCATAACACTAACACCGGCTCCAAGATCACATAAAGCAGTTTTAACATAGTTTCTTTTAATGGAGCATGGTATAGTGGGTACTCTTGGATCTGCAAGTTTCTTTGGTATTCCACCCTTAAAAGTATAATTAGCAAGCATGGTGGAAATTTTAGCTTCCGGTATCTTTCTCTTATTTGTAATAATATCTTTCATATACTTAGCATAAGGATTGGTTTTGAGCATATCAGTTAATCGCATACGTAAAAAGATAGGTCTAATCATTTCAGCAAAGCGCTCAAAATCCTCATCATCCTTTTTCTTGGATGGTTTAGGAGGAAAGGGCATGGGTTTCTGAACCCAAGGCTCTCTTTCTTTACCATGTTTCCTAGCAACAAAATCTTTCTTATCATAACGTTGATTCTTTGATTTTGGGTTATCAAGATCAACAGCAGGTTCAATTTCTACATCATTATCGTTACTAGGTTGAGCATCATCATGAACATTATCATTAATATTATCACTAGTTTAAGGTTCATTTCCAGATTGTGTTTCAGCATCAGAAATAGAAATATCATTTGGATTCTCAGGTGTTTCAACAATAGGATCACTAGAAGCATGCAAAGTCCTATCATTTTTCTTTTTCTTCTTTTTAGAAGAGCTAGGTGCATCTATATTATTTCTCTGAGAATCTTGCTCAATTCTTTTAGGATGGCCTTCAGGATACCAAGGTTCCTGAGTCATTCTAC
Organism: Triticum aestivum; assembly: GCF_018294505.1. Classification (NCBI taxonomy): domain Eukaryota; kingdom Viridiplantae; phylum Streptophyta; class Magnoliopsida; order Poales; family Poaceae; genus Triticum; species Triticum aestivum. The sequence goes on from NC_057794.1 coordinate 435,040,724, forward strand.
CAGTTCTAGTAGCCACTCTAACAATATAATCATTATCTTTACTATTTAATTCATTGAGCAAATCATTTTGAGCTTTAAGTACTTGTTCTACTTGAGTGGTAACCATAGAAGCATGTTTACTAATAAGTTTAAGTTCACCTTTAACATTAGCCATATAATCACCCAAGTGTCCAAGCATATTTGAATTGTATTTCAATTGTCTACCAAAATAAACATTAAAATCTTCTTGCTTAGCCATAAATTTATCAAACTCATCTAAGCATGGGCTAGCAATTTTAGTAAATGGGATTACAACTTTATCATATCTATAGAGAGAATTTACCTTTACTACCTGTGTCGGGTTATCAAGACCATGAGTTTCTTCAATAGGTAAAGGATTTGGATTATATGTTTCTTCAACAGGCGGTAAATTAAGACTGTGTATTTCTTCAATAGGAGGTAAATTCTTAACATCTTCAACTTTAATACTTTTTCTTTCATAGATTTCTTTGCCTCTTGCATATCTTCAGGACTGAGAAATAGAATACCCCTCTTCTTCGGAGTTGGTTTAGGAATAGGCTCAGGAATTGGCTCTGGAGGTGTCCAATTATTTTCATTTGTCAACATATTATTCAATAGAATTTCAGCTTCATCCGGTGTTCTTTCCCTGAAAACAGAACAAGCACAACTATCCAGGTAATCTCTGGAGCCATCGGTTAGTCCATTATAAAAGATATCAAGTATTTCATTTTTCTTAAGAGGATGATCAGGCAAAGCATTAAGTAATTGGAGAAGCCTCCCCCAAGCTTGTGGGAGACTCTCTTCTTCAATTTGCACAAAATTATATAAATCCATTAAAGCAGCTTGTTTCTTATGAGCAGGAAAATATTTAGCAGAGAAGTAATAAATCATATCCTGGGGACTATGCACACAACCAGGATCAAGAGAATTAAACCATATCTTAGCATCACCCTTTAATGAGAACGGAAATATTTTAAGGATATAAAAGTAACGAGTTCTCTCATCTTTAGTAAACAGGGTAGCTATATCATTCAATTTAGTAAGATGTGCAGCAACAGTTTCATATTCATAACCTGAAAAGGATCAGAGTCAACCAAAGTAATTATATCAGGATCAATAGAGAATTCATAATCCTTATCAGTAACAAAGATAGGTGAAGTAGCAAAAGCAGGGTCAGGTTTCATTCTATCATTCAGGGATTGCTTACTCCATTTAGCTAATAATTTTTTAAGTTTAGTTCTATTTCTGCAAGCTAAAATGGCTAAAGAAGCATCTTAATCATATACATAACCGTTAGGAATAGCAAGTGGTTCTTCATCATCACTTTCATCAGTATCATCAGATTCAATATTTTCAATTTCTCTGGCCCTAGCAAGTTGTTCATCAAGAAAATCACTAAGTGGCATAGTAGTATCAGGCATAGAGGTAGTTTCATCATAAGTATCATGCATAGCAGAAGTGGCATCATCAATAACATGCGACATATCAGAATGAATAGCGGAAGCAGGTGTAGGTGTCGCAAGCTTACTCAAAACAGAAGGTGAATCAAGTGCAGAACTAGATGGCAGTTCCTTACCTCCCTTCGTAGTTGAGGGATAGGTCTTGGTTTTTGGATCTATCAAGTTCTTCATAATGATAAGCAGATATATATCCCAAGTGACTCAAAGAATAGAGCTATGCTCCCCGGCAACGATGCCAGAAAATGGTCTTGATAACTCACAAGTATAGGGGATCGCAACAGTTTTCAAGGGTAGAGTATTCAACCCAAATTTATTGATTCGACACAAGGGGAGCCAACGAATATTATCAAGTATTAGCTGCTGAGTTGTCAATTCAACCAGACCTGGAAACTTAATATCTGCAGCAAAGTGTTTAGTAGCAAAGTAATATGATAGTAGTGATAATGGTAGCAAAAGGTAACATCAGTAAAAGTAATGTTTTTGGTATTTTGTAGTGATGATAGCAATAGCAACAGAAAAGTAAATAAGCGAAGAACAATATATGGAAAGCTCGTAGGCAATGGATCGATGATGGAGAATTATGCCGGATGCGGTTCATCATGTAACCGTCATAACCTAGGGTGACACAAAACTAGCTCCAGTTCATTGATATAATGTAGGCATGTATTCCGAATATAGTCATACGTGCTTATGGAAAAGAACTTCCATGACATCTTTTGTCCTACCCTCCCGTGGCAGCGGGGTCCTTACGGAAACTAAGGGATATTAAGGCCTCCTTTTAATAGAGAACCGGAACAAAGCATTAACACATGGTGAATAAATGAACTCCTCAAACTACGATCATCATCGGTAAGTATCCCGATTATTGTCACTTCAGGGTTAACGGATCATAACACATAATAGGTGACTATAGACTTGCAAGATAGGATCAAGAACACTCATATATTGATGAAAACATAATAGGTTCAGATATGAAATCATGGCACTCGGGCCCTAGTGACAAGCATTAAGCATAGCAAAGTCATAGCAACATCAATCTCAGAACATAGTGGACACTAGGGATCATACCCTAACAAAACTAACTCGATTACATGACAGATCCCATCCAACCCATCACCGTCCAGCAAGCCTACGATGGAATTACTCATGCACGGCGGTGAGCATCATGAAATTGGTGATGGAGGATGGTTGATGATGACGATGGCGATGGATTCCCCTCTCCAGAGCCCCGAACGTACTCCAGATCAGCCTTCCCGAGAGGTTTTAGGGCTTGGCGGCGGTCCGTATCGTAAAACACGATGATTTCTGTAACATCCCAAATTTTCAATTTGGAATTTTATGCATTAGATCATTATTGCATATCATATTTTATTTTGCATTTTGGTTGATCCTAGAAATTCTACGCAACTCAATGACCCACGGAGAGAGTTGGGGATTTCGTTATTTTCATATTTGAGTTCTATCGAATTTTGAGAATAGGATCATTTGATTTTATTTATTTTATCATGAATTATTTCTATTACAAAAATATTAGAGAGGGAATAAAATGACTTTCCCAGAATAAATAAATATTGAGGATTTAATAAAAAAATCAAATAAGATTTTATTTCGGAGTTTTTCGGTGTTTTATTTGAATTTAGGAAAAATGTGCGTTTTTCAAAATTGCACTTAGGTCCCAAATAAATGTTCACCTTGTGAGGCTTGATTTTAGAAGCCCGTGAAAATTTATTTCGTAATTTTTGGAGTCCGTTTAGTATTTCTTTTTATTTTTCTTCCGAGCGGAATATTTAAAAAAAACGAACCGACCTACGGGCCGTGTCCGACTAGGACTCCGGCCCGACTAGGCAATATAAGCCGGCCTAGCCCCCCTGGGGAGAAACCCTAGCCCCAGCCGCCCCGCACCCGCCCCACCGCCTGTGACGCCCCCGATTTAATCATACACTAATCATACACGCAAACGTGTACGATCAAGATCAGGGACTCACGGGAAGATATCACAACACAACTCTACAAATAAAATAAGTCATACAAGCATCATATTACAAGCCAGGGGCCTCGAGAGCTCGAATACAAGAGCTCGATCATAGACAAGTCAGCGGAAGCAACAATATCTGAGTACAGACATAAGTTAAACAAGTTTGCCTTAAGAAGGCTAGCACAAACTGGGATACAGATCGAAAGAGGCGTAGGCCTCCTGCCTGGGATCCTCCTAAACTACTCCTGGTCGTCGTCAACGGGCTGCACGTAGTAGTAGGCACCTCCGGTGTAGTAGGAGTCGTCGTCGAAGGTGGCGTCTGGCTCCTGGACTCCAGCATCTGGTTGCGACAACCAGAAAGAAAGGAATGGGGAAAAAAAGGGGAGAAAGCAACTGTGAGTACTCATCCAAAGTACTCACAAGCAAGGAGCTACACTACATATGCATGGGTATCAAATGGAAAAGGGGCTAATATATGTGGACTGAACTGCAGAATGCCAGAATAAGAGGGGGATAACTAATCCTGTTGAAGACTACGCTTCTGGCAGCCTCCTTCTTGCAGCATGTAGAAGAGAGTAGACTGAAGTCCTCCAAGTAGCATCGTGTAGCATAATCCTAACTGATGATCCTCCCCTTGTCGCCCTGTGAGAGAGCGATCACCGGTTGTATCTGGCACTTGGAAGGGTGTGTTTTATTAAGTATCCGGTTCTAGTTGTCATAAGGTCAAGGTACAACTCCAAGTCGTCCTGTTACCGAAGATCACGGCTATTCGAATAGATTAACTTCCCTGCAAGGGTGCACCACATAACCCAACATGCTCGATCCCATTTGGCCGGACACACTTTCCTGGGTCATGCCCGGCCTCGGAAGATCAACACGTCGCAGCCCTACCTAGGCACAACAGAGAGGTCAGCACACCGGTCTAAATCCTATGGCGCAGTGGTCTGGGCCCATCGCCCTTTGCACACCTGCATGTTGTGAACGTGGCCGGAAGCAGAACTAGCCCCCTTAATACAAGAGCAGGCTTACGGTCCAATCCGGCGCGCGCCACTCAGTCGCTGACGTCACGAAGGCTTCGGCTGATACCACGACGTTGAGTGCCCATAACTGTCCCCGCGTAGATGGTTAGTGCGTATAGGCCAGTAGCCAGACTCAGATCAAATACCAAGATCTCGTTAAACGTGATAAGTATCTGCGAACGCCGACCAGGGCCAGGCCTACCTCTCTCCTAGGTGGTCTCAACCTGCCATGTCGCTCCGCCTCAAAGTAACAGTCAGGGGCCGTCGGGAACCCAGGCCCACCACTACCTGGATGGAGCCACCTGCCCCTTCAGCCCCCATCTCCGAACAGTATCACAGGTAAGGTAACTGTGTAAAGTATATTTTATATGCCCGTGATCACCTCCTGAAGTGATCACGGCCCAGTAGTATAGCATGGCAGACGGACAAGAGTGTAGGGCCACTGATGGAACACTAGCATCCTATACTAAGCAGTAGGATAGCAGGTAATGGTAACATCAGTAGTAGCAAGGATAGGCTATGCATCAGGATAGGAATAACGGAAAGCAGTAACATGCTACACTACTCTAATGCAAGCAGTATAGAGAAGAGTAGGCGATATCTGGGGATCAAAGGGGGGGCTTGCCTGGTTGCTCTGGCAAGAGAGAGGGGTCGTCAACTCCGTAGTCGTACTGGGTAGCAGCGACGTCGGTCTCAGTGTCTAGCGAGAGAAGAGGGGGAAGAAACAATAAATACGTAAGCAAACAGATGCATAGCGATGCATGGCATGACAAGTATCGGTGCTAGGGGTGCCCTAACGCAGTATGAGGTGATACCGGTGAAGGGGGGAAACATTCGGGAAAGAATCCCCAGTGTTTCGCGTTTTCGGGCAAAGGAGCCGGAGGGGGAAAGTTGCGAGTTTGATATGTTAGGGGTATGTGGCGGATGAATGGGCTGCGTATCCGGGTTCGTCTCGTCGTTCTGAGCAACTTTCATGTTGAAAATATTTTAATCCGAGTTACTGATTAAAAGATATGATTTTCTAAAGATTTTATTAATTTATGGTATTTAATTAATTACTTAAATTAATTCGAAAATAAATTAATGACATCAGCATGATGTCATGCTGACGTCAGCAGTCAACAGAGTTGACTGGGTCAAACTGACATGTGGGTCCAGTGGGACCCACCTGTCATACACTATTTATGTTAATTAGGGTTTAATTAACCTAACTAATTGATTAGATTAATTAACAGGATTAATTAACTTAATTAATTAATTAATTATTTTAATTATTTATTATTATTTTTATTTTTATTCATCATTTTTTTTGTTCTGGGGCGGGGCCCGTTGTCATAGGCCCAGGGGGCCTATCGGGCGCGGTTAACGGGCGTGCGCCCGTGCGAGGGCACGGGGCAACAGGGGCGTCGGCGAGGCCGTAGCCCGGCACGGTGGTGCAAGGCCGTGGCCTCGGAGAGGCCAGCAGGGGGCACGGG
>NC_057794.1:435047814-435048593 GCF_018294505.1 Triticum aestivum
CGGCGGCCTGGGATGGCACCAGCGACGGGGTCGGGGAGGCGACGAGCAACGGCGTCGGCGGGCAACAGCAAGCGGCGTCGGGCAGCACCGGGTGGCGGGGCGCGGCCGTCGGTGCGGCGTCAGGGGCAGCGGCCTCGGGCGCTGGGGGGGTTCGATCCCGCCCCCAGATCGGATCGGGAGAGGGGGAGAGGAGTGGGGGGTGCGAGATGGGCGACGGGGTGGGGTTAGGGTTCGGTCGTGGGGATAAGGGGTCCCAGTTGGGCAGGTTCGACCGGGCCGGCGAAAGTGGCCAGCTGGGCCGGTTGGCCCAGTCGGGCCAGGGGCACTTTTCCTTTTCTTTGTTTTTAAACCTTATTTTCTTTTATAGTTTCTGTTTATTTGTTTTCTTTTATTTCTCATTTTAGTAAAATACTACAGTGGCAAGAAAATAGAGGTTGCAAGCTAAGCCACAGCCACAAACCACTTAGCATCGAAGCAAAATAGTTTTGAAATTGTTTAACATTTTGAAAGCATTTAAATAATTATTATTGCTACTATTTTATTCATTTTAGAGTGTTTAAACATTTTATAAAGGTGTGCTTTCTCCACCATAATTACCTATGCAATATTTGGTTCACTCCGAACATTTTAGTTTTAATATTCGAAAACTTTTATTCTTTGGTTGATTTTGAATTTGAATTTGAATCAGTTACGAACTAACACGAGATTAGGAACAGTAATCGAGGTGACGTGGCATCATTAGCAGAGGATCACTGTAGCTTAATTACCCGGGCGTCACA
>NC_057794.1:435049073-435138047 GCF_018294505.1 Triticum aestivum
CCCGCCGCGCCGCCGCCCCGCCGTAGCCACCACGCGCCGCCCCGCCCGCACGCTCGCTGAGGTTCGCTGCCGCCTCGAAATCCGTGCCTGTTTTTTTTAGAAAAACCGATTGGTTTTCGTCGGTTTTTCGCCATTTTTTTAGATTCGGTTTTTTTAAATAGATCGGTTTTTCTGGTTTATTTAAATAGCGAGCGTTCGTCCGTTCGTCCGTTCTAGCGAGCGTTCGTCGTTTTTCTTTTTCTCGGACTAAATCCGCGATTTTTCTGATCGCGATTCCTGATCCGATTTTCTTTTTAGTATAACTTTTCGCTCGTTTATCGGAATCAGGCGATTCAAGCGCCTAGAGTTTCGTCTCAAAACCCTCTATCCGTTTAACCAACTTAAACAAGATTTTGCTACTGTAAAATTTGCCCTAGATCCAGATTAGTAGAATGAAGTTGTTTCCTTTTGCTGTTTGACTTTCGTTGCTTTGTTCGATTTGATTCTTTTTGCCAACCGGAGTTCTTAAGTTGAACCTTATGGTTAGATCTCTTATTTGAGTTTTACCTGTGCGTTAGATAATTACTTATTGTATGCTTGTTTGTTTGTCTGCGATAGAATACCCGGAGTGCGCCGCCTGTTACTTCGAATCTCTAGGTTTCGCAGATCATCAGCAAGGCAAGTAACACTTTGATCATACCTTTCTACTACCCAGTTTTATTGCATTAGATCAATCCTCACACATTGCATGGTTAGGATCTAATTAAATTGTGGGATGGGAAGTAGATGAGGTAGTACCTATTACCTGTTATTATCAAACCTTTGGGAGTTACTTCTACGTTTGCTTATTATGCCATGCTATGCTAGTAGACGTGGATTGGGTGAGTGATATCCATGACAGATGTGAGTTTGTTAATTAATGGTTTATCTAAGGTGGCAACTTAAACACACATCTGGGTGGATTGAGGCACCTGGGTATTCCAGGACTTGCCTGTTTTCTTTTGGACCGCCACCCAGGCTCAAAGGGATAATGAGACTATTCATACTAGAAACTTCCGTGTGCAGCCACAAGCTATTATGGGCTTTAGCATAGTTGACTAAGTCGTGCGAACTCTTACAGTGGTAGACTAGTAGATGTAGGGGATGTAGGTGGTACGGTCTACCCGATCGTAAGGTGCTAGCGCTTCTGAAAGACTATGTCTCGGTCATCCGTCTTCTCAAACACCATGTAGTGCGAGAAACCAAACGGAGGCGATCGAGTCTTGTGGGGAAAAGTGCGCAAACCTCTGCAGAGTGTAATAAACTAATCATGGTTAGCCGTGTCCCCGGTTATGGACATCTTGAGTATCTAGTACTTGGATTATCATGTGAATCTCAACATGTTACTCTAAATTAATTTTGTTGGGTTATGTTTAATGATGATGCTTAATTGGGATTGAGAATGCTGTCAACCATTCTCAATGTTTAACAACCACCATGATAGTTAAATAAATTTATTCCTTTGAAGTAGGGAAAAATTGGCTTTACGCAAAACTGTAACCATAGAGCTTTCCACCAGCCAAATATGCATATAGTATAGCTGTTTCATTCCATTACTCTCTATGTGTTACCTTGCCAGCATATTCCATGTGCTGACCCGTTTCGGGCTGCAACGTTAATGTTGCAGACTTTTCAGACGACGATTAAGGAGTTTTAGGTCGTGGTTCTATACTCAGTGATGCCGTTGGAGTTGATGGACTCACTTATCTTCTAAGCCTTCCACTGTTATCGTTATTAGATGGCCTTAAGCCATATTTATTGTAATAAGTTCTCTTTTGAGACACTCAATGTAATAAGTGTGTGATTGCTACTCTACTAGAAATCCTCCGAGTACTGTGTGGTGTCAACATTACTGATCCAGGGATGACACCGGAGCACAAAGATCAGACTATTTGAGGTCTGGTCGCTACAGAGATGGTATCAGAGCACACGCTGACTATAGGACACACCCACTAAGCTAAAAGACCTAGATCACTATTCACTCTCTTCTCTTCTGACCTCTCATCTTTTCTACTCATTAGGATGGCGGATGCAGCACAACCGGATGAAGATACACCCTTTGGACGTCACTTGAAGGAAGTCACTAGATACCTGAACACAAGAGTACCAAGCTTCACCGGAACCTACAACGCCACATTACCTGAAGAAGAGCACTGGATGATTCAAGTTCAAGTTCCAGGAAGGACGTTCATGCCAGTCACTGAGCCCATAGAGTTTTCTTTTGATGCACCAACTTGGAGTCTAGGACAGAGCATGGCAGCTCACATCGCCATGGGACGCATTGGAGAAGTCTACCGCAAGGATCTCAAGGATACTATCTACCAGATTGGTGGGCGCCGAGATGAACACTGGGAGATGATCAGCACCAGGAAGGATAGATCAATTGCAGCTTTTATCCAGGAGCTAAACCAGCACATTCGACGACAGGAGAACCAGATGTGCGCCGACATGATAGATCTGAAGAAGGCTAAGACTAGAATCAAGGAACTGGAGGAAGAACTCAAGGCTACACGTGAAGATTATGAAGAGGAAATTGAAGTATTGGTGGAGAAGAATGACGACCTGATCAAGAAGATTGGAATATTTATGGGAGGCCCTACGCCAGTAGATGAAGACGAAGAACCCAAGGAGATTAGCCCGGAAGACTACATCATCATCGACGGCACCGACTCGGAACAAGATAGTAGCGATGATGATTATGTTGATGAAGCTGGAGCAGATATCATGGAGTCTGCAACCGAAGAATATTTCTAGTAGACCACCTCATCAGTAGTAGTAGTCCACCATGTAAATATAGTAGTCCGAGCACTTTTGCGATAGATAGATCGATTGTATGCCCTTGTTTGATTGAATGAAGTGAATTGTTTGCTTTTGCCTCATGTGCATATGGGTTGTGTTTTCTCTTTAGACCCCCTCTATTCTTACATCTCATCTTTTCTAAACCCTCAGATGCCTCCGAGACGTGACCCCAGATTTGCCTTTCCACCGGAGCTCACCCAGTTGATCCAGCAGCAGAACACATTGATGCAGTTGCTAGTCCAGAATCAAAATCAAGGGAACAACAACAACAACAACCCACCACCACCACCACCACCTATTGATCACTTAGCCCGTTTTCTTAGGCTGAATCCGCCGGTGTTTTCCAGTAGCACCGAGCCGATAGTAGCAGATGATTGGCTCCGCAAGACAGCTAGGGAGTTGACCACAGCAGGATGCACAGATGCGGAGAAGGTGAAGTTTGCCGCACATCAGTTAGAAGGACCCGCAGCATCATGGTGGGAGAATTTCACAGCCACTTTCCCAGTCGACACTGTCACATGGGACCAGTTTCAGCAGGCTTTTCGAACTACACATGTCTCAGCAGGAGCTATGGCCATGAAGAAGCGTGAGTTTCGCAACTTACGCCAAGGAGGATGGACAGTCGGCCAGTATGTGGAGGACTTTAGTAAGTTAGCACGTTATGCCCCAGATGACGTTGCTACGGATGCAGCTAAGCAGGAGAAGTTTCTGGAAGGACTGAATGATGAGTTGAGCATGCAGTTGATGGTAGCAACCTTCAACAACTACCAGGAGTTGGTAGATCGTGCTCTTATGATTGAAGGGAAGCAGCAGCAAATTGAGAATCGCAAGAGGAAGTATGGACAAGGAAAGTATTGTTCTGGAGCTCAGCAGAAGCCACATTTTACCCCTAGACCGGGAGGACATTTCAGCATACCCATGGAGGAGGTAGCTCGCACAATCACAATGGCACCAGGAATGGTAATGGGAATGGAGGAAGCAACGGCCAGAACCGCACCAACCCATCAACCCCAGCCAAGAAGGACCTGAGCCAAGTTACTTGCTTTAAGTGTTCGAAGACCGGACATTATGCCAATGAGTGCCCTGAAATACAAAATGGAAATGGCAATGGAAGCTCTGGGAAGAAACCGAACCCTTTCAACAGGGGACAGGTGAACCACGTTCGCGTGGAGGAGGTTGAAGCTCAGCCCGATGCAGTAATAGGTCAGTTTTTGGTTAAGTCATTTACTGCACTCGTTCTTTTTGATACTGGTGCATCACATTCATTCATCTCAAGGGGATTTGTGGATAAGTATAACCTACTAACCCAAGCCCTTAGGTCACCCATGTTAGTAACCTCGCCTGGATCAGAGTATGTGGCTAGTCTATGGTGTGATCGGTTACCATTAAGGGTTGGTAACTATGTTTTTCCCTCAGACCTAATAGTATTGGAATCTGAAGGATTGGATGTGATATTAGGCATGGATTGGTTATCAAAGTATGAAGGGAATATTGAATGTGCTAGCAAGTCAATTTTGCTTACCACACCAGAAGGGAGAAGGATCAAGTATGTATCCCGACATGTGTCGAAGAGGACTCAAGTAAATTGCTTAACAGGAGTTGTGCAGGAGGAAGTACCAGTGGTAAGGGATTTTCCTGATGTATTTCCGGAAGAGTTGCCAGGCATGCCACCGGATAGAGATATCGAGTTTTTGATTGAGCTATTGCCAGGCACAGGGCCAATATCGAAGAGACCATATAGGATGCCACCAAAGGATTTGGTAGAAATTAAGAAGCAGATTAAGGAGTTACTGGATAAAGGATATATTCGCCCAAGTTCCTCGCCTTGGGGATCGCCAGTACTTCTAGTGGAGAAGAAGGATGGGTCGTTAAGGATGGTTGTTGATTATCGAGGATTGAACAAAGTAACGATCAAGAACAAGTACCCGCTACCAATGATTAATGATCTGTTTGATCGATTGCAAGGAGCTAAGGTATTTTCCAAGATCGATCTGCGATCAGGATACCACCAGTTGAAGATTCGAGAATAGGATATTCCGAAGACAGCTTTTACCACCAGGTATGGGCTGTACGAGTATACCATTATGTCATTTGGTCTGACTAACGCACCTGCCTATTTTATGAACATGATGAACAAAGTGTTTATGGAGTTTTTGGATAAGTTCGTCGTAGTGTTCATTGATGATATCCTGGTTTATTCGAAAAATGAAGAGGAGCATAAGGAGCATTTGCGTTTGGTACTTGGAAAGCTCAGAGAACATCAATTATATGCCAAGTTCAGCAAATGTGAGTTTTGGTTGAAGGAAGTAGGATTTCTCGGACACGTTATATCTGGAGAAGGTATAGCAGTAGATCCCGCTAAAGTGGATACCATGACTAAGTGGGAAGCCCCAACAACCATTGGAGAGATCGGGAGTTTTCTTGGACTCGCAGGATACTATGGGAGATTTATTGAGAATTTCTCAAAGATTGCGAAGCCTATGATGGAGTTATTAAAGAAAGATACCAAGTTCATATGGACGGAGGAATGTGAGGCTAGTTTCCAGGAGTTGAAGAAATGCTTGGTTACCTCACCAGTGTTGATTTTGCCAGACCAGACCAAAGATTATGAGGTGTATTGCGACGCTTCACGTCGAGGACTTGGAGCAGTGCTTATGCAGGAAGGGAGAGTTGTTTCATATGCCTCAAGACAACTGAAGCCTCATGAGTTAAATTATGCCACGCATGATTTGGAGTTAGCAGCCGTAGTGCATGCTTTGAAAACATGGAGACATTTCCTCATTGGAAATCATTGTGAGGTGTACATGGATCATAAGAGTTTGAAGTACATTTTCACACAAAAGGAGTTGAATCTCAGACAAAGGAGATGGTTGGAGCTTATCAAGGATTATGATATGAAATTGCATTATCACCCCGGAAAGGCTAATGTAGTAGCTGACGCATTAAGCCGTAAGAGCCATGTCAATACGTTAATGATGGGAGAAATACCCAAGGAGTTAGTAGAAAATCTTCGTGAACTATGCTTGGATATAGTTCCGAGAGGCTTTTTAGCAGCGTTGGAGATTCAGTCTACTTTGATGGATAAAATCAGAGAAGCTCAAAGACCGACAAAGAGATTGTCGCTATTAAGGAGAAATTGAGCAAAGGAAAAGCTAATGGAATTCGTGAGTATGAACACGATACCCTATGGTTTGAAGACCGCGTTTACGTGCCCAATGACCCGGAGATCAGGAAGTTGATTTTGCAAGAGCACACGACTCACCGTATTCAATTCACCCAGGAAATACCAAGATGTATTTGGATTTGAAGGATATTTTCTGGTGGACCGGAATGAAGAAAGATATTGCAGAGTATGTAGCAGTTTGTGATGTATGTCATAGAGTAAAGGCAGAGCATCAGAAGCCAGCAGGATTGTTACAACCATTGCCGATACCCGAATGGAAGTGGGATAAGCTAGGCATGGATTTCATCACGAGATTACCCAGGACTCGTTCAGGCTATGACTCGATTTGTATTGTAGTTGATCGATTGACGAAGGTAGCTCATTTTATCCCGGTAAAGACCACTTACACCAGTGCTAAGTTGGCAAAGATATACATGACTAGGATCGTATGTCTACATGGAGTTCCAAGGAGTATCGTATCAGATAGAGGAACCCAGTTTACCTCAAAGTTCTGGAAGCAGTTACACGAAGCTTTGGGTACCAGGCTAGAATTCAGTACAGCTTTTCATCCACAGACAGATGGACAGACCGAGAGAGTCAATCAGATTTTGGAGGATATGCTGAGAGCTTGTGCGCTAGATTATGGATCTAGCTAGGATGATAATTTGCCATATGCAGAGTTCTCTTACAACAACAGTTACCAAACTAGTTTAAAGATGGCCCCTTTCGAAGCCTTGTACGGAAGGAGGTGCAGGACACCGTTGTCATGGGACGAAGTTGGAGACCGCCAGTTGTTTGGACCTGACTTGATTAAAGAGTCTGAATAGAAGGTGAAGTTGATTCACGATAGGCTCAAGGTAGCCCAGTCCAGACAGAAGAGTTATGCAAATTCTAAACGCAAGGAGACAGTTTACGAAGTTAGAGATAGAGCTTATCTTCGAGTATCTCCACTTTAGGGAACAAAGCGTTTTGGAGTTAAAGGGAAGTTAGCGCCACGATTTGTAGGACCATATCGAGTTTTGGAGCATATGGGAGAAGTGGCCTACAAGTTGTAATTGCCCGAAGGATTGTCAGGAGTTCATGATGTGTTCCATGTTTCCCAGTTGAAGAAGTGTCACGCGGAGATGGCTGACATACCGTTGAGAGATACAGTGCCTTTGGAAACTATTCAGTTGGATAACGATTTGACCTATGAGGAGAAGCCAATTAAGATTCTCGAGTTTGCCAATCGAGTTACCCGCAGCAAGTTTATCAAATTTTGCAAAGTTTAGTGGAGCCACCACACAGAGGATGAAGCCACCTGGGAACGAGAGGAAGATTTGCTCAAGGACCACCCTCACCTATTTTCTAGCCAACCCGAATCTCGAGGGCGAGATTCATCTCAAGGGGGGTAGGTTTGTAACATCCCAAATTTTCAATTTGGAATGTTATGCATTAGATCATCATTGCATATCATATTTTATTTTGCATTTTGGTTGATCCTAGAAATTCTACGCAACTCAATGACCCACAGAGAGACTTGGGGATTTCGTTATTTTCATATTTGAGTTCTCTCGAATTTTGAGAATAGGATCATTTGATTTTATTTATTTTATCATGAATTATTTCTATTACAAAAATATGAGAGAGGGAATAAAATGACTTTCCCAAAATAAAGAAATATTGAGGATTTAATAAAAAAATCAAATAAGATTTTATTTCGGAGTTTTTCGGTGTTTTATTTGAATTTAGGAAAAATGTGCCTTTTCAAAATTGCATTTAGGTCCAAAATAAATGTTCACCTTGTGAGGCTTGATTTTAGAAGCCCGCGAAAATTTATTTCGGAATTTTTGGAGTCCGTTTAGTACTTCTTTTTATTTTTCTTCCGAGCAGAATATTAAAAAAAATGAACCGACCTACGGGCTCCGGCTAGGACTCCGGCTCGACTAGGCAATATAAGCCGGCCCAGCTCCCCCCCGGGGGAGAAACCCTAGCCCCAGCCGCCCCGCACCCGTCCCGCTGCCGCCTCGCCGCGCCGCCCCGCCGCGCCGCCGCCGCGTCGCCGCCCCGCCATCGCCGCCACGCCCCGCCCCGCCCGCACGCTCGCCGAGGTTTGCCGCCGCCTCTAAATCCATGCCCGTTTTTTTAGAAAAACCGATTGGTTTTCGTCGGTTTTTTTAGATTCGGTTTTTTTAAATAGATCTGTTTTTCCGGTTTATTTAAATAGCGAGCATTCGTTGTTTTTCTTTTTCTCGGATTAAATCCGCGATTTTTCTGATCGCGATTCCTGATCCGATTTTCTTTTTAGTATAACTTTTCGCTCGTTTATCGGAATCAGGCGATTCAAGCGCCTAGAGTTTCGTCTCGAAACCTTCTATCCATTTAACCAAATTAAACAAGATTTTACAGCTGTAAAATTTTCCCTAGATCCAGATTAGTAGAACGAAGTTGTTTCCTTTCGCCATTTGACTTTTGTTGCTTTGTTCGATTTGATTCTTTTTGCCAACCGGAGTTCTTAAGTTGAACCTTCTGGTTAGATCTCTTATTTGAGTTTTACCTGTGCATTAGATGAGTACTTATTGTATGCTTGTTTGTTTGTCTGTGATAGAATACCCGGAGTGCGCCGCCTGTTACTTCGAATCTCTAGGTTTCGCGGATCATCAGTAAGGCAAGTAACACTTTGATCATACCTTTTCTACTACCTAGTTTTATTGCATTAGATCAACCCTCACACATTGCATGGTTAGGATCTAATTAAATTGTGGGATGGGAAGTAGATGAGGTAGTACCTATTACCTGTTATTATCAAACCTTTG
The DNA here is from genome assembly GCF_018294505.1 of Triticum aestivum. NCBI lineage: Eukaryota > Viridiplantae > Streptophyta > Magnoliopsida > Poales > Poaceae > Triticum > Triticum aestivum. The sequence continues at coordinate 435,057,849 of NC_057794.1, forward strand.
GGAGTTACTTCTGCGTTTGCTTATTATGCCATGCTATGCTAGTAGACGTGGATTGGGTGAGTGATATCCATGACAGATGTGAGTTTGTTAATTAATGGTTTATCTAAGGTGGCAACTTAAACACACATCTGGGTGGATTGAGGCACCTGGGTATTCCAGGACTTGCCTATTTTCTTTTGGACCGCCACCCAGGCTCAAAGGGATCATGAGACTATTCATACTAGAAACTTCCGTGTGCAGCCACAAGCTATTATGGGCTCTAGCATAGTTGACTAAGTCGTGCGAACTCTTACAGTGGTAGACTAGCAGATGTAGGGGATGTAGGTTGGTACGGTCTACCCGATCGTAAGGTGCTAGCGCTTCTGAAAGACTATGTCTTGGTCATCCGTCTTCTCAAACACCATGTAGTGCGAGAAACCAAACAGAGGCGATCGAGTCTTATGGGGAAAAGTGCGCAAACCTCTGCAGAGTGTAATAAACTAATCATGGTTAGCCGTGTCCCCGGTTATGGACATCTTGAGTATCTAGTACTTGGATTATCATGTGAATCTCAACATGTTACTCTAAATTAATTTTGTTGGGTTATGTTTAATGATGATGCTTAATTGGGATTGAGAATGCTGTCAACCATTCTCAATGTTTAACAACCACCATGATAGTTAAATAAATTTATTCCTTTAAAGTAGGGAAAAATTGGCTTTACGCAAAACTATAACCATAGAGCTTTCCACCAGCCATATATGCATATAGTAGAGCTGTTCCATTCCGTTACTCTCTATGTGTTACCTTGCCAGCATATTCCATGTGCTGACCCGTTTCGGGCTGCAACGTTAATGTTGCAGACTTTTCAGACGACAATTAAGGAGTTTTAAGGTCGTGGTTCTATACTCAGTGATGCCGTTGGAGTTGATGGACTCACTTATCTTCCAAGCCTTCTGCTGTTATCGTTATTAGATGGCCTTAAGCCATACTTATTGTAATACGTTCTCTTTTGAGACACTCGATGTAATAAGTGTGTGATTGCTACTCTGCTATAAATCCTCCGAGTATTGTGTGGTGTCAGCATTACTGATCCAGGATGACACCGGAGCACAGAGATCAGACTGTTTGAGGTCTGGTCGCTACAATTTCTTCTCTCTGATTTTTTCTCCCCGAAACTCAATATATGGAGGTGGAGTTGGAGTCGGAGAGGCAACAGGGGGCCCACGAGGTAGGGGGGCACACCCTAGGGGGGCAGGCGCGCCCCTCCCTCGTGGAGAGACGGTGGGGCCCCTGGCCTTCATCTTTGGCAGGTATTTTTCTTATTTTCTGAAAAGTGTCTCCGTGAAGTTTCAGGTCATTCCGAGAACGTTTGCTCCTGCACATAAATAACACCATGGTAGTTCTGCTAAAAACAGCGTCAGTACAGGTTAGTTCCATTCAAATCATGCAAGTTAGAGTCCAAAACAAGGGCAAAAGTGTTTGGAAAAGTAGATACGTTGGAGACGTATCAGAGGCTTAAATAAAATTTGAAGATCATAAGAGGCATTATCAACCCAATCATGATCATTGCAATAAGTAGTGGACATAGCAAAACTAGCATCCCCAAGCTTAGGGTTTCACATATTATTAGCACAACTAACATTAAGAGAATTTATAGTAACATCATTGAATCATGCTTTTGATTCAAGGAATTATTAAGTATGGGTTCAATAGCAATAATTTCATGTTTAACATAAGGAACTATAGCAAGTTCATCTTCATAAGCATAATTAATATTGGCATCATGGCCATAAAAATAGCAAGCATCATGTTCATCAAGGGAGGATATCTCAGTCAAATCATCAGAATCATAATTATCTATAGATTCATGCATATAATTATTTTGTTCCATAGCAATGGTCATTCTCTCAATAAATTCCTTAACATAGGCATTATGAGCATAGTTCTCATAGCAATATTTAAGTATGTCAAAATTTTCAGATTTGTAGAGAGCAATATCATATTTTTAAATCAAAGAAGCAACTTCATAATCACCCTTAAAAGCAACAAATTCTTCAATTTGTTCGATATCATAGTAACTATAAACACCCTTTTCATAATAAGATAAGATTTCATTATCATCAAACTCACATACGTAGGGAAGGTGTTTTTTAGGGTTCTTAGAGCAACAAGTAAAATCACAAAGTTCACAAAGATTCCAAGCATGACATAGCAAACAATTTATTTGATTCCATAAGAGTCTCCCTTTTTCAGATAAATAGTGATGCACAAAATGAGCATGCTCATCTAAAGATTTTCCCTCAACTAAACTAGTTGGGGTTTCAGCACGAGCACATATGGATCGAAGATGATCCAAGTAGAAAACTTTAAATGGATCCATATCAATAGATTTTTAGCAAGCAAAGATGCAAGCAAATAGAAGGCATATGGTAACACAAGCAAAGATAGCAAACGAGAAGACGAATGAAAGAAGGGCGAATAAAAAGGCAAATCTTTTTGAAAATCATTTTAGAAGTGGGGGAGAGGAAAACGAGAGGCAAATGGAAAATAATGTAATGCAAGATATGAGAGTTTATGATGGGTATTTGGTAGGCTTGACGTAGATCTCCCCGGCAACGGCGCCAGAAATTCTTCCTGCCACTTCTTGAGCTTGCGTTGGTTTTTTCCTTAAAGAGGAAAGGGTGATGTAGCACAGTACAGATAAGTATTTCCTTCAGTTAGGAAGCAAGGTATCAATCCAGTAGGAGAAACGCGCAAGTCCCCAATAGTTGCACCTGCACAAACAATCAAACACTTGCACACAACGCGAAAAAGGGGTTCTCAATCCCTTCACGGTCACTTGCAAAGGTGAGATCTGATAGAGATAGATGAAACTAAACAAAAGATAAAATATTTTTGGGTTTTTTTGGTTTATAGATTTGAAAATAAAAGATTGCAAAATGGTATATTAGAAACTAATATGATGGAAAATAGACCCAGGGGCCATAGGTTTCACTAGAGGCTTCTCTCATGAACACAAATAATACGGTGGGTGAACAAGTTACTGTCGAGCAATTGATAGAAAAGCGCAAAGTTATGACAATATCCAAGGCAATGATTATGCATATAGGCATCACGTCCGTGTCAAGTAGACCGACTCCTGCCTGCATCTACTACTATTACTCCACACATCGACTGCTATCTAGCATGAATCTAGAGTATTAAGTTCATAAAGAATGGAGTAAGGCCTTAAGTAAGATGAGATGATGTAGAGGAATAAACTCAAGCAATATGTTGAAAACCCCATATTTTTATCCTCGATGGTAACAATTAAATACGTGTCTCGCTACCCCTACTTTGTCACCGGGGGAAATCACGCAAGATTGAACCCAAAGCTAAGCACCTCTCCCATTGCAAGAAAAACCAATCTAGTTGGCCCAACCAAAACGATAATTCGAAGAGAAATACAAAGATATCAAATCATGCATATAAGAATTCAGAGAAGATTCAAATAATATTCATAGATAAGTTGATCATAAATCCACAATTCATCAGATCTCGACAAACACACCGCAAAATAAGATTACATCGGATAGATCTCCAAGAACATCGAGGAGAATATGGTATTGAGAATCAAAGAGAGAGAAGAAGCCATCTAGCTACTAGCTATGGACCCGTAGGTCTGTGGTAAACTATTCCCACTTCATCGGAAGGGCAATAGGGTTGATGTAGATGGCCTCCGTGATCGAATCCCCCTCCAGCAGGATGCCGCAAAAGGCCCCAAGATGGCATCTCACAAGAACAGAAGGTTGCGGTGGTGGAAAAGTGTTTTCGTGGATGCTTCTGAGGTTTTTGGAATACATGTGAATATATAGGATGAAGAGCTAGGCCAGGGGAGTCATGTGTAACGCCCTCGATGCGGCTATATCTCCCACGTGTCGAAGCACGACTTAGAGGCATAACCGCATTGAAAGCAATGTCGCAAGTGAGGTAATCTTCACACAACCCATGTAATACATAAGGGAAAGAGATACATAGTTGGCTTACAATCGCCACTTCACACAATTACATGAATAAAGCATTACATCAACCAGATACAATCAAGGCCCGACTACGGAGCCAAAATAAAAGAAGACTACCCCAAAAGAGACACAGATCCCCGATCGACCCCAACTGGGCTCCACTACTGATCGACTAGAACGAAACAACATAAAGAACAAGATCTTCATCGAGCTCCTCCTTCAGCTTGGTTGCGTCACCTGTACGGTTTCATCGACACCTGCAAACTGGTTTTGGAAGTATCTGTGAGTCACGGGGACTCAGCAATCTCACACCCTTGCGATCAAGACTATTTAAGCTTATGGGTAAGGTAAAGGTATGAGGTGGAGCTGCAGCAAGCAAGTAGCATATTTGGTGGCTAACAATGCAAATGAGAGCGAGAAGAGAAGGCAAAAGCACGGTCGAGAATCTATGATCAAGAAGTGATCCTAGAACAACCTACGTGAAGCATAAATCCAACACCGTGTTCACTTCCCGGACCCCGCCGGAAAGAGACCATCACGGTTACACACGCGGTTGATGTATTTTAATTAAGGTCAACTTCAGGTTTTCTACAACCGGACATTAACAAATTCCCATCTGCCCATAACCATGGGCACGGCTTTCGAAAGTTCAAATCCCTGCAGGGGTGTCCCAACTTAGCCCATCACAAGCTCTCACGGTCAACGAAGGATATTCCTTCTAGCGGGAAGACCCGATCAGACTCGGAATCCCGGTTACGAGACATTTCGACAATGGTAAAACAAGACCAGCAAAGCCACCCGAATGTGCCGACAAATCCTGATAGGAGCTGCACATATCTCGTTCTCAGGGCACACCGGATTGTCCAAACTTCCGGTAGGCCAGCCTAGAGTTGCCCCTGGTGGCCACCGGTGGCTGACAAGGTGGACCAACACTCAGAGGAGCATTGGCCCGGGGGGGGGGTTAAAATAATGATGACCCTCGAGAGCACGACTCCCAAGGGAAAAGAAAAGGCTAGGTGGCGAATGGTAAAACCAAGGCTGGGCCTTGCTGGAGGAGTTTTATTCAAAGCAAACTGTCAAGAGGTTCCCATTATAACCCAACCGCGTAAGGAACGCAAAATCTGGGAACATAACACCGATATGACAGAAACTAGGGCGGCAAGAGTGGAACAAAACACCAGGCATAAGGCCGAGCCTTCCACCCTTTACCAAGTATATAGATGCATTAATTAAATAATAGATATTGTGATATCCCAACAAGTAAACATGTTCCAACAAGGAACAACATCTCCATGTTCCAACAAGGAACAAACTTCAATCTTCACCTGCAACTAACAACACTATAAGAGGGGCTGAGCAAAGCGGTAACATAGAAAAACAATGGTTTGCTAGGACAAGGTGGGTTATAGGCTTGGTTCAAAAATATGGGAGGCATGATAAGCAAATGGTAGGTATCGCAACATAGGCATAGCAAAAGAGCAAGCAACTAGCAAGCAAAGATAGAAGTGATTTCGAGGGTATGGTCATCTTGCCTGAAATCCCGCAAGGAAGAAGAATGAGTCCATGAAGAAGACAAATGGACGTAGACGAATGGGTCCTCACAAACGCGACGTTACCGGAACCCACCCGAAGAAGCAACACCGGAAAGAAGCACACGACATAGTAAACAAACCACACATGAACATGGTATGATATGAGGGATGCGGTATGTGCTGCATATGCATGATTTGGAAAGGAATGATTGAACCTGGCCTCAATTTGGAAATCCAAGAGTGCCACTGGAAAGGTGAGGTGATTTCGGTTGAAATCGATATAAATATCACCGGAATCGGATGCACGGTTTGGAAATGGCAAGCAAAACAAATATGGCACCGGTCTGCGATAATCAGTAAGTGACCAACTAAATGCATCAAGATAAATATGCTACAGCACTCAAACATGGCAACAAAATACATGGCAGGGATCCACTCAATATGATTGACAAAAGATGAACACTGAGCTACGGCTAATTCACTCATTAACAGGGTCCAACAAGCATGGCAAAAGGGCAAACGATAACAGGTTTCAGACTTAGTGAAATTAACACAAGTCTGGAATTTATCATCAGGAAGCACACTTTAGAGCATGAAAACTACATGCTACAGGAACTTAACATGGCAAAGCAAGGCATGGAATGAAGCTACTCAAAGCACTTAACAAAACTCCCTTAGTGACCTTGAGCCAAAAGGGATCAGAAAATACAATTGCAAGCATGTGAACATGGCAAAAACATAAACAGATACAGACTTAGTGAAAAACTGGAGCATGCAAATCAGTTAACGAGTAGGCATGTTTATGAGCTCGACGCACTCACTACAGAGCATGACATGACAAACTAAGCATATACCCATCAATAATACATGGCATAGAAGCTAGACATGGCAAGAACAACATCATAGCATGCACGGATCAATAGCAACAACCTCGGCAAAATCGCTAAACAAGTCAACAATCTGCCAGGATTCACTTTATAGCAAAAGTAGAGCTCGATCGTCTCAAGCTAGGGTGCTCCATAAATGAAAAAAAAGACATGTATGGATATAGCACCACAATGTTAACAAAACATCCTTACTTATCATCCTCAAAAGAGGCACGGCTCACTAGGAAACAACATGAACATATGGCATAACAAGGACTTAGTGAAAACAACATTACCGATTACGCTACTTTGCAAGCTTGTGCTAGTCACCACAAATATCACAAAAATACATGGCATAAACCCCTGTAAAGATGGCATGGCATATAACAAAACACATGTAGAGCTCAGGATCATAGCATGCACACATTAATCATGGCAAAAATGACAAAATGCCATTTGCTGAAACAGATCTGACAAATTCACCACATAGCCCTCTTCCAACAGCATTTCTGGCATCAAGATGAGCTCAAATGAAAGTGATGCAATGATATGAAATGATGTACTCATTGAGATGAACATTTTGATATGCTACACGTGCAAATCGGAGCTACGGATGCAGAGATACGATGCGATGAAGATTGCATAAAAACATAGCAGATCTGGGAAAAGTCAAACCGGGACGAAGCGGTGCGGGATAGAGGGATACAGATCTGGACGGAGGCTGTTTGGATGGACGGTGTGGTGGATCTCGTCCACCCCGCGGTGGGTTCGACCGGACTTGCTCCGGCGAGCTCCACGAGCTCCGGCGACGATGGAGAGGCGGCGCGGAAGGCCGGAGGTGGCCGGGCGGCGACGGATGAGGGCGGCCGGCGAGGAAGGGGCCCGGGCACAGCAAGCTTCGGGCCGGGGCGGCGCCCTGCAGAGGAGACGGCGATGATGTGGCACGCCGGCGAGGAAGACATGGCGGCGGGCGGTGCAGGCGGCGGCGGAGCTGCGCGCCAGCGTCGGGCGCGAAGTGCGGCAGCCGGTCGGGCGACGGGGAGGACCAGGCGCGGGGCGGCGAACAGTCCAGGCGGCGGCGCGGATCTGGGCCCGTGCGGGCCCGCTACGGGCTCCGCGGGCCGGCGGGCGCGGGTGCGAAGTGGGGCGCGGGCGCGGACAGGTGGCGGCGTTCGATTCGCTGTGGGGTGGTGCGGTGGTGACGTGGCGGCCGCCGGTTGGCTGGAGTGAGGTGGCGGCGGCGGCTGGACATTGTCCGACGCGGGGGTTTTTGTCCGGTGGCGCAAGGAGGATGAAGGTTAGGGTTAGACTGCGCGAAAAATCAGGGAGAGCCACATATATATAGGTAGAGGGAGCTAGGAGAGTCCAAATGAGGTGCGGTGTTCGGCCACGCGATCGTGATCGAACGACCAAGATGATGGAGGAGGTTTAGGTGGGGTTTGGGCCAAAATGGAAGGGTGTTGGGCTGCAACACACACGAGGCCTTTTCGGTTCCTCGGTTAACCGTTGGAGTATCAAACGAAGTCCAAATGGCACGAAACTTGACAGGCGGTCTACCGGTAGTAAACCAAGGCTGCATGAAAAGTCTCGGTCCAATCCAAAAACGTTTAACACCCGCACACGAAAAGAGGTAGAAAGGGGCACCGGGTGACATAGGAGCGCCAGATTGCAAAACGGACAACGGGGAAAATGCTCGGATGCATGAGACGAACATGTATGCAAATGAAATGCACATGATGACATGATATGGAATGCATGACACACAATCAATGACAAGCCAACAACAGCAAATTACTGAAAGACACCTGGCACATCAGTCTTGGGGCGTTACATCCTGAGAGGCCCACAAGGTAGGGGCGCGCCGTCCACCCTTGTCGCCGCCTCGTGGCTCTTCTGGCTTGGACTACAAGTCCTCTAGGTGTCTTCGGGTCCAAGAAAAATCATCGCGAAAGTTTTATTCTGTTTGGACTCCATTTGGTATTCCTTTTCCGCGAACCTCAAAAACAAGGAAACCAGATATTGGCACTGGGCTCTAGGTTAATAAGTTAGTCCCAAAAATAATAGAAAATAGCATATTAATGCTTATAAAACATCCAAAATAGATAATATAACAACATGGAACAATCAAAAAGTATAGATATGTTGGAGACATATCAGCCGGCGACCCGCGAACATAGTTGCTTGATTTTCCCTGATGGGGAGAGGTAAGTGTGATACGTCTCCAACATATCAATAATTTTTGATTGTTCCAAGCTATTATATTATCTGTTTTGGATGTTTAATGGGCTTTAATATACCTTTTTATATTATTTTTGCGACTAACCTACTAACCAAAGGCCAAGTGCAAATTGCTGTTTTTTGGCCTATTTTAGTGTTTCACAGAAAAGGAATATCAAACGGAATCCAAACGGAATGAAACCTTCGGGAGAGTTATTTTTGGAACAACATGATCCAGGAGACTTGGAGTTGACATCAAGAAAAAAGCGAGGAGGCCAGGAGGCAGGGAGGTGCGCCCAGGGGGTAGGCGCGCCCCCCACCCTCGTGGGCCCCTCGCAGCTCCACCGACGTACTTCTCTTCGCACACGAACACGTCACCGTGTACCCTCGACGCCTGGGGTGATGCACCGCAAATCACGTCGAAGGAGACCCGCCGGAAGCATGGTACGCAAGACAATCCGGCGGGCGCTATTGTACACCCGAAACCCCACACGCCCGGGAGGGACCCCGTCAGGGCGCGCGACGCCTATGGGCTGCCCTAGGTCGGCCTGACCGCCCCTAGGGCCTCAAGGTTCGCCGCCCTGCAACAAGAAGAATGAACGAAGAATGAGAAGAAGAAGAACAAAGGGACAATGTAAAGGTAAAGATAAAAGATGATAGATTGATATGTCGATTGTGTGTTGTTCAATCGGCCGTCACCCCTTACATATATATGAGGCGGCTGGACTTCCCATACAAGAAAAGGACTCAAATCACGTCCAAATCATCAAAAGTTACCCAAACTCGGACTACAGGGGCCGGAAGTTCCGGTCTGGCCCGGAACTTCCGGGCTGAAATTATATCAAGTAGCCCTCTTGCACTGAATCAGCAGGCCGCATAATACTTCGGATGACGATGGTCCCAAAAGCAAAGTTGTAGATCTTGCAATGGAGAAAAACTCTTCAGTTGATCACTTTTTCATCCGAGGTCATCTTGATGTCAAAATCAGCCCCGCAAATCTGAAAACAATGTTAAAATTCCAGTCTTCGGGGCACACCGCGTGCAAACTTTCGGTTTAGCCCGGAACCTTGATACGTCTCCAACGTATCTATAATTTTTGATTGCTCCATGCTACTTTATCTACTGTTTTGGACTATATTGGGCTTTATTTTCCACTTATATATTATTTTTGGGACTAACCTATTAACCGGAGGCCCAGCCCAGAATTGCTGTTTTTTTTGCCTATTTCAGTATTTCGAGGAAACTGAATATCAAACGGAGTCCAAACGGAATGAAACCTTCGGGAACGTGATCTTCTCACCGAACGTGATCCAGGAGACTTGGACCCTACTCCAAGAAGTTTCCGGGGTGGTCACGAGGGTGGAGGGCACCCCCCTGGGCGCGCCCCCTGCCTCGTGGGCCCCTCGGAGCTCCACCGACGTGCTCCTTCTTCCTATATATATCTACGTACCCCCATTAGACCGGGGAGGAGCCAAAAACCTAATTCCACCGCCGCAACTTCCTGTATCCACGTGATCCCATCTTGGGGCCTGTTCCGGAGCTCCGCCGGAGAGGGCATCCATCACGGAGGGCTTCTACATCAACACCATAGCCCTTCCGATGAAGTGTGAGTAGTTTACTTCAGACCTTCGGGTCCATAGCTAGTAGCTAGATGGCTTCTTCTCTCTTTTTGGATCTCAATACAATGTTCCCCCCCTCTCTCGTGGAGATCTATTCGATGTAATCTTCTTTTTGCGGTGTGTTTGTTGAGATCGATGAATTGTGGGTTTATGATTCAACTTATCTATGAATAATATTTGAATCTTCTCTGAATTCTTTTATGTATGATTGAGTTATCTTTGCAAGTCTCTTCGAATTATCCGTTTGGTTTGGCCAACTAGATTGGTAGTTCTTGCAATGGGAGAAGTGCTTAGCTTTGGGTTCAATCTTGCGGTGTCCTTACTCAGTGACAGAATGAGTTGCAAGGCACGTATTTTATTGTTGCCATCGAGGATAACAAGATGGGGTATTTATCATATTGCATGAATTTATTCCTCTACATCATGTCATCTTGCTTAAGGTGTTACTCTGTTTTTAACTTAATACTCTAGATGCATGCTGGATAGCGGTCGATGAGTGGAGTAATAGTAGTAGATGCAGGCAGGAGTCGGTCTACTTGTTACGGACGTGATGCCTATATACATGATCATACCTAGATAACCTCATAACTATGCTAAATTCTTTCAATTGCTCAACAGTAATTTGTTCACCCACCGTAGAATATCTATGCTCTTGAGAGAAGCCACTAGTGAAACCTATGGCCCCCGGGTCTATTCTCATCATATCAATCTCCATTACTTTATTTTACTTGTTTTGCTTTTACTTTTCACTTTGCATCTTTATACCAAAAATACCAAAAATATTATCTCTATCAGATCTCACTCTCGTAAGTGACTGTGAAGGGATTGACAACCCCTAAGCGTTGGTTGTGAGTTGCTACCGTTTTGTGCAGGTACGAGGGACTTGCGCGTGACCTCCTACTGGATTGATACCTTGTTTCTCAAAAACTGAGGGAAATACTTATGCTACTGTGCTGCATCACCCCCTCCTCTTCGGGGAAAACCAACGCTAGCTCGAGACGTAGCAAACCTCCCCGGAAGTTTTGGCCGGAACTTTCGGGGCAAACTTATGTAGCACACCGTTTTGGCTCTAACTTTTCCATACGAACTCCTATTTAGACGTTTTTATATCAAAATCAATCGTCTCAACGAGACGAAGACAATCCATGTAGAAACATTTCTCATATGAGTCAATCTTGGGGGTGTAATAAGCTGAATAGTGTTATTAATATAAAATCTGAGTACTTCAAACACAACTTCGGCCTTAGAGATGAGACCGGATGGCTATGGCCCAAATGTGAAAAGTTCTCCTTTTGACGATACGAAACTTTCTTACTTTGAGCACTTCTCCATTTGAGGCCATCTTAATTAAGTTCTTGTCTGTGTCAAAATCTGGTGTCAACACATGCCCCCTTGTTTTTCGGCAAACTTGTGTTCCGAAAAATAACTTGCACGACAATTTTCCTAAAGACGATGTCAACACTCCATCGGCCATTTTGCATGTTCTTAGGATGATAAGTATATATCGGCCATTGCTTGTTTGAACCTCTTGAGGCAAACTTGGGTGAAAACTTCTCAGCTTCTATAACAATCCGGTGATAAGGTTCCATCGACCAAAACCATCCTCCGAACCATATTGTTCTCCCTTTCACTAGGATTTTGCAGATAATCAAGAATGAACTTCCTCCAATCCTTACTTCGCCTTCCTAAAAGTTTCATTAGTGGCCGAAGCGGCGGGCTTCGGTTCGGCCTTACCTATATTGACAAGACCTAGCATCGGCTATTGATAGAAATGTAATACACCATGGTTAACATAGTAGCCGGATGCTTGCTGTGCCAACTCTTTCGAATTGTCATGTCTAGATATATGAACAATTTTAAAGCAACCCAAGGTAAATCTTGCATCTAGACATACCAAAAGATAAACTATAAGTGATTCGTCAAAACATTGATAACCCTTGGATATTTGTTGCACTACTAATAATGAATCACCGGCGGCCTCAATATGTATAGCACCTATAGCAAGGCAAAGCTCCAATCCGAATGAGAATGCATATTCGGCATTGATCATTGTGCAAAAATATTTTAAGCGGCATGAGGCTTCACAAAATAGCACCATAAGGAGATATATAAACAACACCAACACCTTGGCCATTGCTACAAATTTAGCCATCAATATATAATCTCCATGGTACTAGAGAGATCAAGCTAAAATCAATATTATGCATGATGTCAATATGATGCTCCATAATAAAATCAACCATGATTTGGCCTTACGCAAGTTCTAAAAACTAACAAGCCAAATCACACCCAATCAAAACATAAGTTCACTTTGCAATTTTTGTGAATTGGTCTATGCATAATATCCTCAATGGCATCAATTTGACAAATTCCTTTGCAAGCACTTATCTCAATCTCTACTCAAACTAAGGACGGTGTCAGAGCACCACACTGGCCATTTTTACATATATTCTTAGGGCGATAGATAAGTATCGACCATTACCATGAGGTCCATGTAGAATTCATTCACCAAATCATGTATAGCCGAAATAAACAAATGAAATAGCAACCAAATATTTCGGCCCTTTGGATTAGCAAGAAAAAAATGTAGCTAATAAATTGTATAGGATTTAGTAATACCCTCTTATGATGCAGAAAATTATGTCGCTTCCGTGGATCAAAATAAATCCAGGGAGGGTAATTTATCATACCTGATGATCAATTCCATGGCAAAGGCATCAATGGTATGGTTGAAAAACATGGATGATGTACTAACCGAAGATTTTGATGGGGTGATGCAAACCTTCGGCTTAATTGTTTCTGGTTTCCACCCTTCTCTTTCTTCACTTTTATAACACTTTTTGCAATAGAAGGTTGCACATCATTTTTATTTTGACTGCTCCTCTTGGGAACCCATGCCATGTTCTTCTTTTTCAGCTCTTGTGCACTAAGTTTTTGTAATTCCTTCTTTCGCCAATATGATACGCCGAGTGGGCACCCCGGCTGTGATTTTGTTTGAAGCAATGGCAATTCTTGTTTTACCTTGTGCACTGTCAACTTCTTTTCTTCAGATTTGGCACTTTGACTCTTGATAATTGGTTGCTTCGTCTCATTGCCTTTAGTAGCCAATGTCAACACGTTAATTGGCTCTTTTTCATTTGAGATCAAATCTGAAGTTGCACTCTTACGACCATCTCTTTTAACACGGTACACTTGTTTGACCACCTCTTTCTTCTTCTTTGAGCTCCGGACCGATTCCTTATGATTGAAACGGTCTTTAACATATGATTGTTCAAATGTTGATCTTCTCGGATATGCATAATATTGGTTAGATGGTCTAAAATAAGATGGAGAGTGTGCCCTTGTATCGTACCTATCCCATGATGGATATGGATCTACATGAGCATAGGGATGCATCCACGGCATTGGCACTGGCGGCGCAAAATAAGGATATGAATATGTTGCATTAAAATGCTCACTTTGCCAATACCGATCCTCATATTTGCGCCTTGGGGGTGATCTTGGTTTCTTTGCATGATTTGGCCGATAAGCATTCTTCTCTTCACTCTTCTTTTGATATTTATCCAATAGTTCAGCGAAGGTGATTTTTGATCTCTTACACTTGCGCTTATTTCGGCCTTTGTTTTCTTTTGGTTTGCTTTCATCGATCATTGGATTTCCTTGTTGCCCCCCAGTCCTTAGCGTCTTCATTGTAGCTTTGATGGAATTCTCACCCTCAAGTTCATGTTCATTGTGATCTTCAACTACTTCTTTACTTGAAAGCTTGATCCCATCACCTACAGTTTTTACCTTCTCTTTAGATGGATCGGCTTGAAGTAGCCAATGCAAAAACTTTTTGCCATCAAGACCAATCAGAATAGACTAGTCATCCTTTGGTGTTTCAACAAATTTCAATCGTCCTTTTTCAACGGCCGATTTAAGTATTTGACGAAACATGTGGCAGTCCTCAAAATTATGCTTGGACGAATCATGCAACTTACAATACATTCGTCCTTGGATAGATGGCTTGACATGGTGATCAAGAATTCTAATGTAATTATTTTTCAACAACAAAGCAAAGATTTGATCACACATGTTTGAATTGAAGGTATACCTTTTGTTTTCTAGCTGATCTTGTTGTGAGAATAGCTTTGGAGTTAAGCAAATGAATGGTTCAGATTTGGCATCTTCCCATTCGGCTATGAATTCTCTTTCGCATACTTTTTCCGATGTCCTTAAATAAGAAACTATACTAGCATCGGTTTTCCCAAAAGATTTTAACCTTGGCTTTAAATTTCTGAAATCGAAGTAGTTAGAACATACACGTCTCAATTGAAACCATGTGTAAGCTAAGTATGAAGCAAGCAAAGCTACCCAATTAGATATGAACTTTAAATAAAGCAATGGGAAAATGTTTGGCTGCAGTAATAAGTCACTATCGGTCTCTTTGAATGGTACACTATATTGACCAATATGCTTAGTAACAATTTTATTGCTAACAAGTAAATTACCCTTCTTCATTGGTCTTTCAAATTTACTTATGAGAATATTTCTTATAGATGCATCAACAATAAAGTTGTGACCAAATCTGAAAATAGGTAAATTACTTGCTAGACATACCTCTTCAAATATGTTGGGAGAGCATGATGATTGCATGTCATGAATAATATCGTGCTTTGCTTTTGGATGGCTTCCCAACACCGCGTCACAATTTTCTTCTTGATTTCATGCATCATAAATTTGAAGATCTTTTTCAACCGAACTTTGTTCGGCTACTTGTTCTTGTCCTTGAAGCTCGTCAATTTCTATGGCACAAAACTCATAGGGCAGGAAGTAGGTTCCATTAATTTCAGAAAAATCAAGCATGGTTGTTTTTCTGTGCTTTCCATGCTCTTTCTCAATAATGCTTGCCTCTTTGGATTTGATGGAATCAGAATATATACTACTTGATTCGGCTTTTCCAATAACCGAATTTTCTTTGTTACCTGAATCAATGACTTTATATTTTTTAATTTGCAAGGCTTCTCGCTCTTGTCTAATTTTAGCCCACATCTCAGCTTGGCGAGCTTTAAACTTTTTCATCTCAATTTCCATCCACTCCTCATGAGATTTCCCCCCAATACTTTCAGACTTTTCCGGCAATGAGGTGCCGAAACTTTGCAATTGTTTAGGGGGTACACTAGATGGTACAGCACTGGGCGACCACATCATTTGCACAACTCTAGCTTTTACTGCAGCAAAATCATGAGGCTTCTCGCCTTCTATTAGTTCCTATCGAATGGAGTTGCACAAATCCCAAGAGAATGTAAGCTTGTTCTCAACCACCCAGTCTGGATATGGTTGCCCCCCGATGCTTTTAGACTCTTTCGGCAATGAGATGTTGCCGAAATTCTGTAATTGTGTAGGGGGTACATGATATGCCACGGTAGTAGGTGAAGGCATTTGTGCTCCTGCAGAAGTTTCACTTATTCGGCCATGACCATGAAGGTGCGGAGCCGAATTATGGACATCAGGAGTTGCGTATGGTGCCAAAAAATTAGCAGCATTAGGTGTAGCATATGATGTTTGAGGGTAATTGGCCAAATAACTAGTAGTAACGTGGCCAATTCCCCTATCCACCGGCACGTTTGGATTCACATACTGCAAATTAGTTGCCGATGAATAAAAAGGTGAAAGACTTTCTTCTATGCTATTGGAAATTTTAACATCAGGTGTTTCAAATCGATTAACCGAACCCATCATGCTGTTCATCCGCATATGGATTTGTGGGGTTGTCGATGCATGAGGGTTGGGATACATATGTTGCGTGTTGCTAAAATCATAAGAATTTGAAACACGAAGATTATTTTGCATCGGCCCTTGCGCATAATTAGATGCATGATTGATAAAACTAGGGCTAGCCGATACATTATGCTCATTAGGTGATCCAGCAATAACATATGGATTATTTGCATCTACAAAGGGGAATTGGGTATTCATATTACCTTTGTAGATTGCAGCAACTTGATGATGATCTCTTGTAGCAAGAACGGGCTGGAGACCGTTCAAAACTTCGTCCCCAGCGGAGTCGCCAAAAAGTGTGTTCGCACACGAACCCTCGACGCCGGGGGTGATGCACCGCAACTCACGTCGAAGGGACACCCGCCGGAAGTGCGGTACGCAAGACAATCCGGCGGGCACCTTTGTACACCCGAAACCCCACATGCACGGGAGGGACCCCGTTAGAGCGCGCGGCGGCTATGGGCTGCCCTAGGTCGGCCTGACCGCCCCTAGGGCCTCAAGGTTCGCCGCCCTGCAACAAGAAGAACGAACGAAGAACGAGAAGAATAAGAACAAATGGAGAAGGTAAAGGTAAAGATAAAAGATGATAGATTGATATGTCGATTGTGTGTTGTTCAATCGACCGTCACCCCTTACATATATATGAGGCGGCTGGACTTCTCGTACAAGAAAAGGACTCAAATCACGTCCAAATCATCAAAAGTTAACCAAACTCGGACTATGAGGGCTGGAACTTCCGGTCTGGTTCAGAACTTCCGGGCTGAAATTATATCAAGTAGCCCTCTTGCACTAAATCTGCAGGCCGCATAATACTTCGGATGACGATGGTCCCAAAAGCAAAGTTGTAGATCTTGCAATGGAGAAAAACTCTTCAGTTGATAACTTTTTCATCCTAGGTCATCTTGATGTTAAAATCGGCCCCGAAAATCTGCAAACAATGTTAAAATTCCAGTCTTCGGGGCGCACCGCGTGCAAACTTTCGGTTTAGCCCGGAACCTCCGCGGAAGTTTTGCCCGGAACTTCCGGGGCAAACTTATGTAGCACACCGTTTTGGCTCTAACTTTTGCATACGAACTCCGATTTAGACGTTTTTTATATCGAAATCGATCGTCTCGACGAGACGAAGACAATCCATGTAGAAACATTTCTCATATGAGTCCATCTTGGGGGGTGTGATAAGCAGAATAGTGTTTTGAATATAAAATCTGAGTACTTCAAACACAACTTCGGCCTTAGAGATGAGACCGGATGGCTATGGCCCAAATATGAAAAATTTCTCCTTTTGACGATACGGAACTTTCTTACTTTGAGCACTTCTCCATTTGAGGCCATCTTAATTAAGTTCTTGTCCGTGTCAAAATCTGGTGTCAACAACTTCTTCCTCCTATATATACCCATATACCCCGAAAACATCCAGGAGCACCATGAAACCCTATTTCCACCGCCGCAACCTTATGTACCCATGAGATCCCATCTTGGGGCCTTTTCCGGTGCTCTGCCGGAGGGGGAATCGATCATGGAGGGCTTCTATGTCAACACCATAGCCTCTCCGATGATGTGTGAGTAGTTTACCACAGACCTTCGGGTCCATAGTTATTAGCTAGATGGCTTCTTCTCTCTATTTGGATCTCAATACAAAGTTCTCCTCGATTCTCTTGGAGATCTATTCGATGTAATTCTTTTTGCGGTGTGTTTGTTGAGATCTGATGAATTGTGGGTTTATGATCAAGATTATCTATGAAAAATATTTGATTCTTCTCTGAAATCTTTTATGCATGATTTAAATATATTTGCAAGTATCTTCGAATTATCAGTTTGGTTTGGCCTACTAGATTGATCTTTCTTGCAATGGGAGAAGTGCTTAGCTTTGGGTTCAATCTTGCGATGTCCTTTCCCAGTGACAGGAGGGGCAGCAAGTCATGTATTGTATTGTTTCCATCGAGGATAAAAAGATGGGGTTTATATCATATTGCTTGAGTTTATCCCTCTACATCATGTCATCTTGCCTAATGCGTTACTCTATTCTTATGAACTTAATACTCTAGATGCATGCTGGATAGCGGTCGATGTGTGGAGTAATAGTAGTAGATGCAGAATCATTTCGGTCTACTTGTCGCGGACGTGATACCTATATACATGAGCATGTCTAGATATTCTCATAACTATGCGCTTTTCTATCAATTGCTCGACAGTAATTTGTTCACCCACCGTAGAATTTGCTATCTTGAGAGAAGCCACTAGTCAAACCTATGGCCCCCGGGTCTATCTTCCATCATATTATTTTCCTATCAATTTGCTATGCCTATTTTGCAATCTTTATTTTCCAATCTATATCTCAAAAATACCAAAAATATTTATCTTATTATTTTTATCAGATCTCACTTTCGTAGGTGACCATGAAGGGATTGCCATCCCCTTTATCGCGTTGGTTGCGAGGTTCTTGTTTACTTGTGCAGGTACGAGGGACTTGCATGTAGTCTCCTACTGGATTGATACCTTGGTTCTCAAAAACTGAGGGAAATACTTACACTACTGTGCTGCATCACCCTTTCCTCATCAAGGGAAAACCAACGCAAGCTCAAGAGGTAGCAAGGATTTCTGGCGCCGTTGTTGGGGAGGTTGCACCAAGTCAAGTCAAGATTTGATCTCCCATCAACAAGCCATTTCTGGCGCCGTTGCCGGGGAGATCTACGCACAAGTCAAGACATACCAAGTACTCATCACAAACTCTTATCACCGGCATTACATTATTTGCCATTTGCTCTTGTTTTCCTCTCCCCCACTTCACCCTTGCCATTTTATTCGCCTTCTTTTCCGTCTGCCTTTTTTCCGCCCTTCTCTTTTTGCTTGCTTCTTGTTTGCTTGTGTGTTGAATTGATTGTTTGTCACGATGGATCAAGATGATACTAAATTTTGTGACTTCTCCAATACCAACAATAATGATTTTATTAGCTCTCCGAGTGCTACTCGTACCAATGCTGAATCTTGTGAAAAGTAATACTGCTTTGCTGAATCTTGTCATGAAAGATCCATTTTCTGGCCTTCCTAGTGAAGATGTCGCTACCCATCTAAATAGCTTTATTGATTTATGTGATATGCAAAAGAATAAAGATGTGGATAATGATATTATTAAATTGAAGCTATTTCCATTTTCTCTTAGAGATCGTGCTAAAACTTGGTTTTCGTCTTTGCCTAAAAATAGTATTGATTCATGGAATAAGTGCAAAGATGCTTTTATTTCTAAGTATTTTCCTCCCGCTAAGATCAACTCTCTTAGAAAAGATATCATGAATTTTAAGCAACTTGATCATGAGCATGTTGCACAAGCTTGGGAGAGGATGAAATTAATGATACGTAATTGCCCTACTCATGGATTAAATTTATGGATGATCATACAATTTTTTTATGCTGGATTGAATTTTGCTTCTAGAAATCTTTTAGATTCGGCCGCAGGAGGCACATTTATGGAAATCACTTTAGGAGAAGCTACTGAACTCCTAGACAATATTATGGTTAATTATTCTCAATGGCACACCAAAATATCTACTAGTAAAAAGGTTCATGCTATAGAAGAAATTAATGTTTTGAGTGGAAAGATGGATGAACTTATGAAATTGTTTGCTAGAAGAGTGTTTCTTCTGATCCTAATGACGTGCCTTTGTCTACTTTGATTGAGAATAATAATGAATCTATGGATGTGAATTTTGTTGGTAGGAACAATTTTGGTAACAACGCTTATAGAGGATACTTTAATACTAGGTTGTTTCCTAGTAATTCCTACAACAACTCTTATGGAAACTTTAATAAGGTGCCCTCTAATTTTGAGACTAGTATTAAAGAATTTATGATTTCGCAAAAGAATTTCAATGCTTTGCTTGAAGAAAAATTGACTAAGATTGATGAGTTGGCTAGGAACATGGATAGAATTTCTCTTGATGTTGATTCTTTGAAACTTAGATCTATTCCGTCTAAGCATGATATCAATGAGTCTCTCAAATCCATGAGGATTTTCATTGATGGGTGCAAAGAAAGAACTGCTAGGATGCGTGCTAAAAAAGATTGCTTTATAAAAGCGTGTTCTTCTAGTTTTCACGATAATAAGGATGAAGATCTAAAAGTGATTGATGTGTCTCCTATTAAATCTTTGTTTTGCAATATGAATCTTGATAATGATGCGGTTGGAGATGAGTTAACTTTAGCTAAAAGGCGTCCCAATGATTCAGAGTTTTTAGATCTTGATGCAAACATTGGTAAAAGTGGGATCAAAGAGGTCAAAACTTTACATATCAATGAACCCACTATTTTGGATTTCAAGGAATTTAATTATGATAATTTCTCTTTGATAGATTGTATTTCATTGTTTCAATCCATGCTAAATTCTCCTCATGCTTATAGTCAAAATAAAGCTTTTACCAAACATATCGTTGATGCTTTAATGAAATCTTATGAAGAAAAGGTTGAATTAGAAGTTTCTATCCCTAGAAAACTTTATGATGAGTGGGAACCTAATATTAAAATTAAAATTAAAGATCATGAATGCTTTGCTTCATGTGATTTGGGTGCTAGTGTTTCCATGATTCCAAAAACTTTGTGTGATGTGTTAGGTTTCCGTGAATTTGATGAGTGTTCTTTAAATTTGCACCTCGCGGATTCCACTAGTAAGAAACCTTTGGGAAGGATTAATGATGTTCTTATTGTTGCAAATCATAATTATGTGCCCATAGATTTCATTGTTCTTGATATAGATTGCAATCCTACATGTCCTATTATTCTTGGTAGACCTTTCCTTAGAACGATTGGTGCAATTATTGATATGAAAGAAGGAAATATTAGATTCCAATTTCCGTTAAGGAAAGGCATGGAACACTTTCCTAGAAATAAAATTAAATTACCTTATAAATCTATTATGACAGCCACTTATGGATTGCATACCAAAGATGATAATACCTAGATCTATTCTTGTTTTTATGCCTAGCTAGGGGCGTTAAACAATAACGCTTGTTGGGAGGCAACCCAATTTTATTTTTGTTTCTTACTATTTGGTTCTGTTTAGTAATAAATAATTCATATAGCTTCTGTTTATATGTGGTTTTATGCTTTTAATTAGTGTTTGTGCCAAGTAGAACCTCTGGGAAGACTTGGGTGTGGGCCCCCTGGTCTTCATCTTTGGCGAGGATTTTTTACTATTTATTGTAAGATATTCCGTGGAGTTTCAGGTCATTCCGAGAACTTTTGTTTTCTGCACATAAAACAACATCATGGAAATTCTCCTGAAAACAGCGTCAGTCCGGGTTAGTTCCATTCAAATCATACAAGTTAGAGTCCAAAACAAGGGCAAAAGTGTTTGGAAAAGTAGATACGATGGAGACGTATCAATTTCCTCAAGCAATTCAGTTGACAAACTGAAAGAAATAAAGAAAAACTTTTACAAACTCCGTTTGCTCTTGTTGTTATAAATATGTCAAGCTAGCATTCAAGTTTTCAGCAAAGATTATAACTAACCACATTTGCAATAAATCTCAGGTCTCATGATTACCCATATCAATAGCATAATCAACTAGCAATCCATAATAATAAATCTCGGATGACAACACTTTCTCAAAACAATCATAATATGATATAACAAGATGGTATCTCGCTAGCCCTTTCTGAGGCCGCAAAACATAAATGCAAAGCACCTTTAAAGATCAAGGACTGACTAGACATTGTAATTCATGGTAAAAGAGATCCAATCATAGTCACACCCAATATAAATTAACAATGATGAATGCAAATGACAACGGTGCTCTCCAACTGGTGCTTTTTAATAAGAGGATGATGACTCAGCATAAAAGTAAATAGATAGGCCCTTCGCAGAGGGAAGCAGGGATTTGTAGAGGTGCCAGAGCTCGGTTTTGAAATAGAGGTGAATAATATTTTGAGCGGTATACTTTCATTTTCAACATAACAACCAAGAGATGGCGATATCTTCCATGCTGCGCACATTATAAGCGGTTCCCAAATAGAATGGTAAAGTTTATACTCCCTCTCCACCAACAAACATCAATCCATGGCTTGCTCGAAACAACGAGTGCCTCCAACTAACAACAGTCCCAGGGGGAGTTTTGTTTTGCAATTATTTTGATTTAGTTTGCATAAATCATGGGACTGGGCATCCCGGTGACCAGCCATTTTCTCATGAGTGAGGAGCGGAGTCCACTCCTCTTGAGAATAACCCGCCTAGCACGGAAGATACAGACAACCCTAGTTGATACATGAGCTATTCGAGCATACAAAACAGGATGATTATTTGAAGGTTTAGAGTTTGGCACATACAAATTTACTTGGAACGGCAGGTAGATACCGCATATAGGAAGGTATAGTGGACTCATCTGGAATAACTTTGGGGTTTAAGGGATTGGATGCACAAGCAGTATTCCCGCTTAGTACAGGTGAAGGCTAGCAAAAGACTGGGAAGCGACCAACTAGAGAGCGACAACAGCCATGTACATGCATTAAAATTAATAAACATTGGATGCAAGCATGAGTAGGATATAATCCACCATGAACATAAATATTGTGAAGGCTATGTTGATTTGTTTCAACTACATGCGTGAACATGTGCCAAGTCAAGTCACTTAAATCATTCAAAGGAGGATACCACCCCATCATACCACATCATAAACCATTATAACTCATAGCTAATCAAGCATGGAACAAGCAACTATGATCTCTAATTGTCATTGCGAACATGTTTATTCATAACAAGCTGAATCAAGAATGATGAACTCATCATATTTACAAAAAAGAGGTCGAGTTCGTACCAGCTTTTCTCATCTCAATCAGTCCATCATATATCATCATAATTGCCTTTCACTTGCACGACCGAACGATGTGAATAATAATAAGAGAGCACGTGCATTGGACTAAGCTGGAATCTGCAAGCATTCAATAAACAGGAGAAGACAAAGCAATATGGGCTCTTGGTTAAATCAACAATAATGCATATAAGAGCCACTTTAACAATTTAATCATGGTCTTCTCCTATCAACCCCCAAAGAAAAGAAAAGAAATAAAAGTATTTACATGGGAAAGCTCCCAATAAGCAAAAGAAGAACAGGAAATCTTTTTGGGTTTTCTTTTTAATTATTACTACAAGCATGAAAAGTAAACTAATTAAAAGCTACAACTATTTTTTCTTGGTTTTTCTTAAGGTTTATTAAACACACAAGAAGAAAGCATAAAAGGAAATAAACTAGCATGGATGATGTCGGATTTCGGGTTCCGGCAGACCCTTGAAGTTCGAACACTGGGGTGCGCGTGGAGATCTCTCACCTACCGATCTACGTCCAATCTCCTCGCGTGATCTAAGCTGGAAACAACGAACAACACAAGGGACACGATATTTATACTGGTTCAGGCCACCGTTGTGGTGTAATACCCTACTCCAGTGTGTGGTGTGGTGGATTGCCTCAGGGGCTGATGTGGGACAGTACAAGGGAAGAACTGCCTCGCGAGAGGTGTTCTTGAGCTGGTGCGATGAACTGCTAGGGTGAGTTCAGTCGCCTCTCTCTCTCTCTCTCTGCTAGGGTTCTACGAGATCTCTAGATGTCCCTCCTCTGTGGTGGCTAGCTCTATTTATAGAGGCCCTGGGCTTCTCCCCAAAATAATGATCGGGGAGGGCGCCAACAATTGGATGTTTTGAAGGGAACATCTAGTACAAGTTATCCTGGCCAAAGGTGGTCTTCGGCTGCCAAAAGTACTGGTGATGACGCCGTCTTGGGCTCCACGGTGACCTCCGTCCTGCCGCTCTGCTGGTCTTGGTCTCGTTGCACTGGAATGGCAACCTTTGCCCGATGCCTTGGCCTGTGCTTGCCCCCTTTGCACCAAAGGGGAAACAAGGACACTGCGCAGGCCGGCGCCTGCCTAGCGTCCGCATGGTCTTGGTCGTCATGGCTTGCATCATGGGTTCCTCGCGAGGTACCCCTGCCTTGATCTCTCCGCCTCCTCGCGAGCCTGCCTGATGAGGCTGCCTCTGAGGAAGCTTCCGGTCGTCCGCCCCGCGAGGCTTGGCCCCTCGTGAGGGTCTTGAGCTTGAGCTGATGAAGATAGGCTGTGCTGGGCCCCCACTTGAGCCACGCCGCAGGCCGCAGGCAGGCAAGTCTGGGGACCCCCGTTCCCAGAACACCGACAATAGCCCCCGGGCCCAAGGCACGACGGGGCTTGGCCTAGCAGGAAAGCGAAGGGCCTTAGGCGCCGCGTGGCGATTGATCGGATGTGGGCGACTGCGCTTCTCCACGACGCCTCGGCGACCGCACGACTTGATAAGTCCCTGCATGCAGAGAAACCAATCATGATTACCTACGATCGTGTTGCTCGGCGGTTGGCCTCCTCCAGCTATAAGTACGGGGCCGCGCGAGCCCCTTCAGCCTGTCCCTTCTCGCTGCTCCTTTTCTTCTTCTTGGCTACTCGCCATCCCCATGGCCCCAAAGAGGTTCTCGGCCGCGGAGAAAGGAAAGGCCCCCCGGGCAGGGCCTGACTCCCCCCCGACCAAGCGCGGCCGAGGCCGCCCTCACAAGTATACCACGGTCCCCGTGGTGGCCTCCCACGGCCATGGAGGCGGTTCCCTGTGCGGTGGTGAGCGCCCGGTTGCCGACGGGGGGCACGCCGTGGGTGTGCGCCCCCTAGGCCATGCTTTCGCTCTGCGGAGGTGCTGCCGGAGTTCGTCCTGTGGTCGGCGGACCCATCCAGCACCAGGATCCACCTCCCCCATTTGTTCGTAGATGAACTACCGGCCAGCGCCCGGTGCGGCTTCTGGCTCCAGGCAGACGGATGCTGCAGCAGGGCCTCCTGGGCGTCGCTGGAGGTCTCCATTTCTGGGAATGGGGCTCTGACACGCGGTTGGCAAACGTTTGCCCGTGCACGCGGCCTGAGCCGGTGGTGCACCATGTACTTCAAGTTTGATGGAGACGCCACCCTCAACGTGAGGGTGTTCG
This sequence comes from Triticum aestivum, assembly GCF_018294505.1. Taxonomy (NCBI): domain Eukaryota; kingdom Viridiplantae; phylum Streptophyta; class Magnoliopsida; order Poales; family Poaceae; genus Triticum; species Triticum aestivum. The sequence continues at coordinate 435,082,801 of NC_057794.1, forward strand.
GGGAAGACGGTCGCAGTGCCGGGTGCTGCCCTGAAGACGACGACCGCGGCCGCCTGTCCAGCCCCGGCACTGACCAGGATGAAGATGGCGACCGGCGTACAGGCGGCAGTGCTCGGGGTTCGCTGAGCTTCGGCGACCTCAGGCAGCAGCTCCTCCAGCGGGGGCCGTGACCAGCCCCCTCACCGTTGCGCCCGCCTGGGTGAAGGTAGCGGGTCAGCCCGCCGTCGCGCCCCGGTGAAGCGAGAGGGGGGATCCGCCTGAGCCCCAGGAGTAGCTCGAGCCTTCGCTGTGGGCTGGCACAGGACGAATCACGCCCGTTTTGTTTTCTTTCTTATCCTGCGTAGAAAATAGAAAGTAATGTAGGGCCTTGCGAGGGCGTGTTAGAACTGCTGTTGTTTAACCATCGCGCTGTTTTTGCTATTTCTGCGCTGTGTTTCTGCGCCGCACACCCATGCGCGGGAACTATTTTAGCTCGGTGCGGCTTGGCATGGTCCTCGCCTCTCGAGGCCGTGGCCTCCTCGTGCGCTTCGTGCCCTGCAAGGATCAGTAGGAGGGGTAACTTATGGTCTTAGTTGTGGGGGCGATCGGCCCAGGTCATGCGCTCGTGTCGTGATGCCCGTGGGGCACTGACTGGGAGGGGTGCTCCCGCAGAGGACTCGAATAGAAAAGCTCCAAACGATGGGGGCATAAAATACTCGCGAGGGTGCCCGCGAACCTCCCTCGCGAGACTTGTGCGAGAGAAAACGAGGCAAGCGAGCGAGAAAGACAAAGAGTCACAAGCCAGGAACGTCAGCAACTCCAATAAAACTTCAAACGGGAATAAACAAGCCAACTACAGAAAGCAAATGGGAAAGCCGCGCCCGGCACCTATTCTAGTCTTCGACGTCTTCTCACCAGCGCGGAGCTAAGTGCTACCACTGGGCGTGGGCAGGAGCCCTCGAGGCCCGAGGGCGGCACACCGCAGACTCCGGGGCGTGTACAACCCCACTCATTATTACATGAGAGTGTCACGGGCGGCGAGCTTCACAGGCATTGGCCTTCTTCACAGGCACCGGGCCTTTCTCGAAATACGGCAGCTTCACAGGCATTTGCCTTCTTCACTGGCACCGGGCCTTTCCCAAAACACAGCTTCACAGGCATTTGCCTTATTCACACGCACCGGGCCTTTCCCAAAACGCAGCTTCACAGGCATTTGCCTTCTTCACAGGCACCGGGCCTTTCCCAAAACGCAGCTTCATAGGAATTTGCCTTCTTCACAGGCACCGGGCCTTTCCCAAAACGCAGCTTCACAGGCATTCGCCTTCTTCACAGGCATTGGGCCTTTTCCAAAATGCAGCTTCACAGGCATTCGCCTTCTTCACAGGCACGGGGCCTTTCCTAGGCGCTAGGCCTCGCTCAGGGATAGAACCTCCAGAGATGTTGAATGTTCCATGTGTTCTGGATGGGTACCCCCTCCGTGGTCCCCAAGCGCGCGGAGCCAGGCCTGGAGACATGAACAACCTTGAATGGGCCCTCCCACATGGGAGAGAGCTTGTGCAGCCCCTCCCTGGAGAGAACCCGTCTGAGCACGAGATCCCCTACCTCAAGAGTTCTGGGGCGGATGTTGCGGCAATGGTATCGTCGTAGTGCCTGTTGATACCTTGCCGCTCGTAGCGCGGCTTCTCGGCGGTGTTCCTCCCCCAGCACAAGATCCGTCCCCTGCATGTCGTCCTGTTGCGTCTCGTCGAACGCTAGGACACGTGCGGAGCGACGCCTGACCTCATGAGGGAGAACAGCCTCTGCTCTGTAGACGAGGAAGAATGGGGTCTTGCCAGTCGGCTTGGTCGCATTTGTGCGGATTGACCACAACACGGACTGGAGCTCGTCGTACCAGCCCCTGCCGCAGGCCTCCAGCTTCTTCTTGAAGGTCCTGGCCTTGAGGCCCCTCAGGACCTCCGTGTTGGCCCGCTCGGCCTGGCCGTTGCTCCCGGGGTGTGCTACCGAAGTGTAGCATATCTGCGTTCCAAGGTTAGCACAATACGTTTTGAAGAGATTACTGGTGAATTGCGAACTGTTGTCGGTGATGATGCGGTTGGGCACCCCAAATCGGCTCACGAGGCCCTTGATGAATTTGACCGCAGAGCCTGCCGGGATTGTGCGGACGGCTTCCACCTCAGCCCACTTGGTGAATTTGTCCACGGCGACGTAGAGGTAGCGATAGCCGCCTGGCGCTCGAGGAAACGGGCCCAGAATGTCCAGTCCCCAAACTGCGAACAGCCATGAGAGGGGTATAGTCTGTAGACCCCCTGCAGGCTGATGGATCTGCTTAGCGTGAAACTGACAGGCCTTGCAAGCCTTCACAAGCTCAACGACGTCATTGAGCACCGTGGGCCAGTAGAATCCACTGCAGAACGCCTTGCCGACGAGGGTCCGTGACGACGAGTGGTGCCCGCAGTCTCCGCCGTGTATGTCCACCAGTAGCTCCTTCCCTTGCTCTCGGGAGATGCAACGTAGGGACACGTCATTTGGTCGCTCCCTGTAGAGCTCTCCATCCCTGATGCAATAAGCCGTGGCCTGCTGCGCCACATGCTCCGCTTCCTCCTCATTCTCCGGCAGAGTCCCTTGCATCAGGTAGTTCTTAAGCTCCGGGATCCAACACCCTTCCTGAGGCTCTAGTGCCAGGAGCAGGCGTGCCCCTGAGGTTGGGCCGTAGACCGGGGCTCCTGAGGCAGGCGGCTGAGGGAGCTCCTCCCTTGGTTGCGCCATGCTCAACAGTGGCAGCACCACCAAGGGTTTGAAGAGCCGCTCCTCGAAGATGCCAGGCTCCTGAGGCAGCCGCCTGGACGCCCTCTTGGCAATGTCATCGGCCTCCCGATTGGTGTCGCGAGGCACATGCTGCAACTCCAGCCCCCAGAACTATTTCTCCATCTTGCGAACCTCAGCGAGGTAGGATTCCATGTGCTTGTCCTTTGGCTCATATATCTTGTTGGAGAAGTTGACGAGGAGCTGCAAATCGCCCTTGATGACGAGGCGCTTTACCTCTAAGGCAATTGCGGCCTTCAAGCCTACTATTAGGCCTTCGTACTCCGCTATGTTGTTGGAGACCTTTTCTCCGTGCTGGAAGCAGAGTTGTATGGCGTAATAGAGTTTGTCCTGGGTAGGGGACACAAGCAACGTGCCAGCTCCCACACCGTGTCGGGAGAACGCCCCATCGAAGTACATGACCCAGCCGTCCGGTGCTTCACTTCCCGGGGAAAGTGATCGGTCTTTGCCTGCCTCGAAACCCGGCGCTTCTGCCCATTCTGCCACGAAATCCGCAAGTGCGGCTCCCTTGATGACTTTGGTTGCACTGAATTCTAGCTGAAATGCCTGTAGCTTAATGTTCCATTCAGCAACCCTTCCAGCTGAGTTGGGGCTTCTGGGCACTCTTTCCAAGGGGTATGCTGAGACGACTTTGATGGGATGTCCTTGGAAGTAGTGGCGCAGCTTGCGTGAGGCCACTAGTAGCGCGAGGAGGAGTTTTTGAGGCATGGGATACCGTGCCCTTGCGTCCCATAGCACCATGCTGAAGAAGTACACGGGATGCTCGACAAGGTTGAGGGTGCTGGCGCAGCTTGTGTCCTCCGAAGGTCGAGGCGTCTCTTGAGACGATAGGGCTCCCAGTGCTTGGTCGCCTGAAAAGGCCTCTCCTGCTCTGGGTGCGTTCTCCTGCTGCGGCTGTTCCTTTCCGGTTGCGGTTGCGGCCTTCGCGAGGCCCTCCTGGCTCAGCTTTGCTTCAGTTCGGACGGTCGAGGCGGCCTTGGCACAACGCTCCTCCCTGACTGCCACTAGGGCTGCACTAGCGGAGTAGGGGGTGGCCGCAAGGTAGAGCACCAGGGGCTCCTGAGGACGCGGAGCTACCATCATTGGTGGACTGGTAAGGTACCTCTTGAGGTCTTGGAATGCCTTGTCGGCCTCTTCAGTCCATTGGAAGGAGCCCTTTTCCTTCATCAGCTTGAAGAAGGGTAGCGCTCATCCCCCCAGCTTGGAGATGAAGCGCCCCAGCGCAGTCACACGCCCTGTGAGCTTCTGCATTTCTCTGAGGGTCCTCGGCGGGCTCATCTCTTCGACTGCCTTGACCTTCTCCGGGTTGGCCTCGATGCCCCTGTGGGATACGAGGAAACCAAAGAGCTTGCCCGAGGGAACTCCAAACACGCACTTCTCCGGGTTGAGCCAAAGGTCCACTTCGTTGAGGCTTGCAAAGGTTTCTTCCAGGTCCTGTATCAGGGTTCTTGCCTCACGAGGCTTCACCACAATGTCATCGACGTAAGCTTCAACGTTCCTCCCGAGCTGCCGGCCTAAGGCGATCGCGCCTGCGTTGTGCAGCCCAAACGGCATGCACGTATAGCAGTACACTCCACACGGGGTCAGGAAAGCCGTCTTCTCCACGTCCTCTACCGCCATCTTGATCTGGTGATAGCCCGAGAAGGCATTCAGGAAGCATAATAGGTCACACTCTGCAGTGGAGTCAACTATCTGGTCAATGCGGGGGAGCGGAAATGGATCCTGCGGGCAGGCCTTGTTGAGGTTGGTGAAGTCGACACACATGTTCTCTTTTCCTCCCTTCTTAGGCACAACGATCGGATTAGCTAGCCAATCAGGGTAGCGGACCTCGCGAATAACCCTTGCCGCCTCTAGCTTTTGGGTCTCTTGAACAATGAAAGCATGTTTCTCAGTAGACTGCCGCCTTGCCTTCTGCTTCATGGGGCGCACATTGGGGCACACGTTGAGGTGATGCTCAATCACTTCCATTGGGACCCCCGCTAACTGATCTGGTTCCCACGCGAACACCTTCTTGTTTGCGCATAAGAACCTGATCAGGGCCTTCTCCTGCTCGGGCTCGAGGTTGGCCCCTATGGTGAAGGTGGCACCAGTGGACCCGTCCTCGTCGACTGGTACCTGCTCCTTGTCTTGGGTGAACAACTGCTTCTTTTTAGCTGGCGCAGCCCCCTTGGGCTCAAGGGCATCGGTGCTAGTGGGCTGTGCCACCGCAGCCGCCCTGAAAACAAGCTGGAGCACCTGCAGCGCATCACTTGTGTCTCCTGACACGGTGAGGACGCCGCTGCTCCCGGGCATCTTCATGAGGTTGTACGCCGGGTGAGTTGCTACCATGAATCGAGCCAAGGCTGGATAGCCGAGGATGGCGTTGTAAGGGAGGCCAATGGGGGCGATGTCGAAGTCGATCATCTCCGTGCGGAAGTTGTCGCAGGTGCCGAAGGTCACCGGGAGGCGGATCTGTCCCAAGGAGGCGGTGGAACCGATTCCGACGCTCGAGAAAGGCTTGCTGGGTTGGAGCCGCTCCAGCGGCACGTGGAGGAGGCTGAAGGCCTCACCGAGAGCACGTTGAGGCCGGCACCACCGTTGATGAGGGTCCTGGTGACGGCCACTTGGCAGATGGTGGGGGTGCACAACATCGGGAGAGCGCCCGAACCAATGGGGTTGAAGGGGTGGTCCTTCGAGTCGAAGGTTAGATCGGCCTCGGGCGCCACCCAGCCCGGGGGGCTTCTCGGCGCTTGGAGGTGGTGCTAATCCGGCGGGCGAACGGCTTGACGTGATGACTCGAGGGTGGTGCCTGGGAGCCACCCAAGAGAGCTGCGACGACGGGCGGCGTTGATGCAGCGAAACGAGCGAGGAAGAGGTCGCGCAGCTCCTCCCAGGAGGTGACAGAGGCCGTCTGCAGGTGGAGGAGCCACGCACGTGGGATGCCGGTGAGGGCCATGGGTAACCAGTTGGCCATCACCCGATCGTCGCCCTGGCTCCGAGGACGGCCTCCTCGTACGCCAATAGGAAAATCATTGGGTCTATGGCACCGTCGTAGCGCGGTGGCATCTCGGTCCTGAACTTGCGCGGCTAGTGCACCTGTCGGAAGGCGGGGGCCAAGGCCTGGAGCCCCCTGGCCCCAGTGTTGGCATCCGTTGCTGGAGCGGGTGGCGCGTTGTCCGCCATGAGGGCGGGATGCGATGTCGGGGGAGAGCGGGTCGTCAGGAGGGAGGACTCCAGCGCACCCCTACCTGGTGTGCCAAATGTCAGATTTCGGGTTCTGGCAGACCCTTGAGGTTCGAACACAGGGGTGCGCACGGAGATCTCTCACCTACCGATCTACGTCCAATCTCCTCGCGTGATCTAAGCTGGAAACAATGAACAACACAAGGGACATGATATTTATACTGGTTCGGGCCACCGTTGTGGTGTACTACCCTACTCTAGTGTGTGGTGTGGTGGATTGCCTTAGGGGCTGATGAGGGACAGTACAAGGGAAGAACAGCCTCACGAGAGGTGTTCTTGAGCTGGTGCGATGAACTGCTAGGGTGAGTTCAGTCGCCTCTCTCTCTCTCTGCTAGGGTTATAACCAGATCTCTATTTGTCCCTCCTCTGTGGTGGCTAGCTCTATTTATAGAGGCCCTGGGCCTCTCCCCAAAATAATGAGCGGGGAGGGCGCCAACAATTGGCCGTTTTGAAGGGGAACATCTAGTACAAGTTATCCTGACCAAAGGTGGTCTTCGGCTGCCAAAAGTACTGGTGATGACGCCGTCTTGGGCTCCACGGTGACCTCCGTCCTACCGCTCTACTGGTCTTGGTATCGTTGCACTGGAATGGCAACCTTTGCGCGATGCCTTGGCATGTGCTTGCCCCCTTTGCACCAAAGGCGAAATAAGGACACTGCGCAGGCCGGCACCCGCCTGGCGTCCGCCTGGTCTTAGTCGTCATGGCTTGCATCACGGGTTCCTCGCGAGGTACCCCTGCCTTGATCTCTCCGCCTCCTCGTGAGCCTGCCTGATGAGGCTGCCTCTGAGGAAGCTTCCGGTCATCCGCCCCGCGAGGCTTGGCCCCTCGCGAGGGTCTTGAGCTTGAGCTGATGAAGATGGGCTGCGCTAGGCCCCCACTTGAGCGACGCCGCAGGCCACATGCAGGCAAGTCTGGGGACCCCCATTCCCAGAACGCCGACAGATGATACAATGAAAAAGTATGAACACCGACATCTAGCAATGAGTGTGTGAGCATAAATGTAATGTCGGCGAGAAATATGTACTCCCCCAAGCTTAGGCTTTTGGCCTAAGTTGGTTTATGGCCATGGCTGGCCTGACGGATATCCATAATAGTAGCTGGGGTCGTACTGTGATGCAGCAGCTATCGCCTGCTGAGCTGCAGCGTGGCGACGGGCGGCCTCCTCTGTCCTCTCGTACTCATCAACCTCCCCTCTGGTAATAGTATATCCTCCTCTTGCGTGAAGTGGAAAATTCAAACCTCCTCACAAAGGAACTAGTGAGGTTATGATACTGACTGCACTTCTCTACCTCGAAGCTCACAAGATCAGCGTTACGCAAATATGCGTTGAATTCTTCTTTTATTCCCGCTCGATCCATAAAATTTTCAAAAGGCCACTCGCAAGGATGCACTGGAGCGTCTCTTGGTGGCTCTTCATCAGCATCACACATTGCAAGCCTGGGTCCTTGCTTCTTTGAAGAACCACCTTGGAACATCTTCCTAAGCATTTTTCTTCCTCTGAAAAATTCTGAATTTTTTTAGTAACTTCAAAATAAAAGTAACCCAAACTCAATAATATTGATAGCAACCACTCCTACAAGTGCCTAGGGCCTATATCATGCATCAAAACTACTTTTGACCATATAAATTTGACATGCAAGCTCAAGAACAGGGTCACCTAAGCAGCAAAAATTTGCAATGAATAAAGCACTAGAACAAAAACTAATTGGACCAATGGAGGAGTCACATACCAAGGAACAATCTCCCCAAGCAGTTTTGTGAGAGGTGCTTTGAGCAAGGAGATCGAAAATTATAGCAAAGTGAGCTAGAACTCGTGCTTAAGTTGGTTTTTCATGTTTGTGGGAGGAAGAAGAAGAGGATGGGTGCAGGAATAAGTGGATGAGGGCCACCGTGGGCCCAAGAGGTAGGGGTGCGCCCTAGGGGGGTGGGCGTGCCCTCCACCCTCGTGGAAAGGTGGTTGTCCCCCTGGTGTGTTCTTTGTTCCATAAATCCTCAAATAATCTAGAAAAAAATCATATTTAATTTTCAGGGCATTTGGAGAACTTTTATTTTCGAGGTATTTTTATATTGCACGGATAAACAGATAACAGACAAATTTTTTTATTTTTACTTTATTTCAACTAAATAACAGAAAGTATAAAGAGGGTACAGAAGGTTGTGCTTCTAGTTTCATCCATCTCATGCTCGTCAAAAGGAATCCACTAACAAGGTTGATCAAGTCTTGTTAACAAACTCATCCTGATTAACATGAAACCGGAGAAATTTTGAATAGCACTAGGTTACCTCAATGGGGATATGCACATCCCCAATAATAAGTATATCATATTTCTTCTTGACAGTAGGAAGAGGAAATTCAAAACCTCCAAATATAATCGATGGAATTTTTCCGATAGAATTGATACTATGAACTTGAGGTTGTTTCCTCGAAAAGTGTACCGTATGCTCATTACCATTAACATGAAAAGTGACATTGCCTTTGTTGCAATCAATAGTAGCCCCTGCAGTATTAAGAAAAGGTCTTCCAAGAATGATAGACATACTATCGTCCTCGGGAATATCAAGAATAACAAAGTCCGTTAAAATAGTAATGTTTGCAACCACAACAGGCACATCCTCACAAATACCGACAGGTATAGCAGTTGATTTATCAGCCATTTGCAAAGATATTTCAGTAGGTGTCAACTTATTCAAGTCAAGTCTTCGATATAAAGAGAGAGGCATAACACTAACACCGGCTCCAAGATCACATAAAGCAGTTTTAACATAGTTTCTTTTAATGGAGCATGGCATAGTAGGTACTCCTGGATATCCAAGTTTCTTTGGTATTCCACCCTTAAAAGTATAATTAGCAAGCATGGTGGAAATTGCAGCTTCTGGTATCTTTCTTTTATTTGTAACAATATCTTTCATGTACTTAGCATAAGGATTCATTTTGAGCATATCAGGCAATCGCATACGCAAAAAGATAGGTCTAATCATTTCAGCAAAGCTCTCAAAATCCTCATCATCCTTTTTCTTGGATGGTTTGGGAGGAAAAGGCATGGGTTTCTAAACCCAAGGCTCTCTTTCTTTACCATGTTTCCTAGCAACAAGTCTTTCTTATCATAACGTTGACTCTTTGATTGTGGGCTATCAAGATCAACAGCAGGTTCAATTTCTACATCATTATCATTACTAGGTCGAGCATTATTATGAACATCATCATTAACATTTTCATTAGGTTGATGTTCATTGCCAGATTGTGTTTCAGCATCAGACATAGAAATATCATTTGGATTATCAGGTGGTTCAACAATAGGTTCACTAGAAGTTTGCACAGTTCTATCATTTTTCTTTTTCTTCCTTTTAGAAGAACTAGGTGCATCAATATTATTTCTCCAAGAATCTTGCTCAATTCTCTTAGGGTGGCCTTCAGGATACAAAGGTTCCTGAGTCATTCTACCAGTTCTAGTAGCCACTTTAACAAGATAATATTTTTTCTTGCTATTCATCTCATTGAGCAATTCCTTTTGAGCTTTAAGTACTTGTTCTACTTGAGTGGTAAACATAGAAGCATGTTTGCTAACAAGTTTAAGTTCACCTCTAATATCAGCCATATAATCGCCCAATTATTTAATCATATCAGCATCTTGTTTTAATTGTCTACCAAAATAAGCATTGAAGTCTTCTTGCTTAAACATAAAATTATCAAACTCATCCAAGCATTGACTAGCAATTTTAGCTGGAGGGATTTCAGCTTTATCATATCTATAGAGAGAATTTACCTTTACTACCTGTGTTGGTTTATCGAGGTCTGGAGGTTCTTCAATAAATAAAGGATTAAGATCATATGTCTCTTCAATAGGCGGTAAATTAAGACCATGTATTTCTTCAATAGGAGGTAAATTCTTAACATCTTCAGCTTTAATACCTTTTTCTTTCATAGATTTCTTTGCCTCTTGCATATCCTCGGCACTGAGAAATAGAACACCTCTCTTCTTTGGAATTGGTTTAGGAATAGGACCATTAATTGGAGCAGGAGCTGGCTCAGGAGGTGCCCAATTATTTTCATTTGTCAACATATTATTCAATAAGATTTTAGCTTCATCCGGTGTTCTTTCCCTGAAAAAAGAACCAGCACAATTATCCAGGTAATCTCTGGAAGCATCAGTTAGTCCAATATAAAAGATATCAAGTATTTCATTTTTCTTAAGAGGATGATCAGGCAAAGCATTAAGTAACTTGAGAAGCCTCCCCCAAGCTTGTGGGAGACTCTCTTCTTTAATTTGCACAAAGTTGTATATTTCCTTTAAAGCAGCTTGTTTCTTATGAGCAAGGAAATATTTAGTAGAGAAGTAGTAAATCATATCCGGGGGACTACGCACACAACCAGGATCAAGAGAATTAAAAAATATCTTAGCATCACCCTTTAATGAGAACAGAAATATTTTAAGGATATAAAAGTAGCGAGATCTCTCATCATTAGTGAACAGGGTGGCTATATCATTTAATTTAGTAAGATGTGCCACAACAGTTTCAGATTCATAGCCATGAAAAGGATCAGATTCAACCAAAGTAATTATATCAGGATCAATAGAGAATTCATAATCCTTATCAGTAACACAGATAGGTGAAGTAGCAAAAGCAGGGCCAGGTTTCATCCTAGCATTTAGATATTGCTTATTCCATTTAGCTAATAAACTTTTGAGTTCATATCTATCTTTGCAAGCTAAAATAGCTAAAGAAGCTTCTTGATCAAATAAATAACCCTTAGGAATACCAAGTGATTCTTCATCATCACTTTCATCATCATAATCAGATTCAATATTTTCAATCTCTCTAGCCCTAGCAAGTCGTTCCTCGAGAAAATCACTAAGTGGCATAGTAGTATCAGGCATAGAGGTAGTTTCATCATAAGTATCATGTATAGGAGAAGTAGCATCATCAATAACATGCGACATAACAGAACGAATAGCAGAAGCAGGTTTAGGTGTCGCAAGCTTACTCATATGTAGCGACCCGACCTCAGACAGTCAAGTCTCTGTGTATCTGTGCCATCCCTGGATCGGTATGCTGGCACACACAGTACATCAATGTATATATCAAAGTGCAATCACATGTATAAATAACGTAAAACTGATATATACCTCATAAGTCTCAGCGGAAACAAATAATCGGGTGTGGAGTCCCATCAACGCCATCGGCAGGTTGAGTGTAGACCATAACCCTGTACCGTACTCTTACTCGTCGAAAGGAACATATCTGCAACATGAGACGTTGCAGCCGTGTAGGTCAGTACATTGAATGTACCGACAAGATCACAATATGAGGAAAGCAGATGATAAAACTATTCTATATGCAATATGGCTTTGTGGCTCTGTGTCTGATGTTTTTGCGTAAAAGCTGGTTTTATTTTCCCTACAACAAAGGAATATCAGGAGTCTGTACTACGGAGTTTTCTGTCATGACATGGTTCCGCCAACCGATGTCTCATACCCAAAGCATCATAAGTTGCCCACAATTAAATTATCAGTCCGGTGTTGAGAGTTCCGAGATAGATCCAAGTCCAGAGGCTCAAATTGTCCGTAACCGGGGACACGGCTAATCGATTAGGTTTTAACCCTCTACAGAGGTTTGTACACTTTACCCGCAAGATTCGATCCCTCTCTTTACATTCTCGCACTTCAGGGTGTTTGAGAACAAGATGACCGAAACATGGTCTTCCAAAGAGTTCCTCTGACCACTGTCCGGTGCTCATCCAATCCTACCGTAGTTCTACATCTGCTAGCACCGTCCCAGCCAGAGTCACAACTAAGGTCAACCAAGCTAGAGCCCATAGTTACTTGCGGTTGCATAGGTAAGCTTCCGGGCATGAAGTATTCTTCCGTCTCTTTGATTCTGGGTGAAGCTTTCCGCAAGATGTCATGGCGCTTCTCCATGCATCCCGGCCAACCACTGGCTTCTCCAGGGTGCCCGTCAACCGTCCTTCACCCAGTAGTGTGTATTGAATTCTTGTCTCGAGTCTCGAAATCTTGAGGAGTCCTGAAGATGCAATCCTTGCACATGCCATCATGAAGTTGTCGTCTTTGACGTAAAGTCCTTCATTCTCACACCACTCCCGAGCACTCATGCCAAACCCCGTCTACTACAGTGTAGCATTAAAACTATATACGTCCCGGGCTTGGTAACAGGGAGGTGGGTTCCTACCTCATGCATTCTACTCAACTACAAGAATTCAATATCACTACTGGAGGGATTGAAATAATGGTGCCACTAAACGCAATAAAAACATTGGTACGAAAATATGGTCAAAGTGAACTTGCCTGGTATGTTGATGAAGATATAAACGCTCTCAGAAACTTGATAAAACTATTCGTCACTTTGATGTAAATCTATATAGTCAAACAGGGTAATCATATAAGCAATCGTCCTATCAAACAATACTAGCAACCAAAATAACAATCAAAAAGCAAGAAGAAAACCAGATAAAAACCAAAAGAAAACTTCGAAAGAAAACTTCAAAGAAAACTAGTGGAGACCAATTCACACAAATCTTACATAACATCACTAAATTACTCTAATAACTTTTCTACAGCAAAGAAAATATAACTCTAATAAAATAACAGAAAATAAATTACTAATTTAATAACTAGCAAAAGGAACTAAGATAAAACTACTATAACCATCTAGTTAATACTATAACAACTAGCAAAACACTAAGACAACTATAACAGCCAAGCATTCATTAAAACATTAATAAACTATACTAAATAAATATAACAACTAATTTACAAATAACAGAAACAATAACAACGTAACTTAAAGTGGCAAAAGAAATTACTTTTAAAACTAATAAAACTATTCTATTTATCCTAGTTTCATAACTAAACAATAGTAAAACAAAACAATAACTAAACTCTAATAAATAACTATAAAAAATTATCTACTGTATTCTAACAGAAATATAGAACAACAAGTCAAAATCTACAAAAAGAATTAACTAAAATAATTAAAAACAATAATTATATAACCAAAACAACTATATAAGCAAAACAGTACTGTTTCTAATAAAACCCTAATTTAAAATGCTCTAAAGTTACCAAACTAAATCCTATAGTTAAACAATACCACAAGTGACCAGTAGCAAAAAGAATCAAGTTAAAACCTATTTTTAAACTCAAGTTATGGCCAAAATACTAATTTGAACAAAATTTATCAAATTCAAATTTAAACTACTCAAATTTGAAATCCAGTAACACTAACAAAAGCTTCAACAAATTTGTGATACAACACAGTTGGAATCACTCAAAAATACATTATAGATAATTAGTTATTGAATTTACAAATTTGGAACTATTCTGAAAAAAAACAGAACGAAAAAAAAGGTGAACAATAGATCGGGTTTACTGTAGCAGTCCGGTGATGAGCTTCTGCTGAAGCTCCGGCATGGTCCTCCGGTGGGTCCTCCGGAGAGGCGAGGGGTCCGGCGGGGGAGGCTCGTCGAGGGCAGCCGGATGGTGGTGGCGGGTGGCGGCAGGGGCGTCCGGTGGTGGCGGGGCGGGGCGGCAATGGCGGAGGTGGTCCGGCGAACTCCGGCGAGGCGGCGCGGCGATGTGGGGCGAGGAGAGGAGGGGCTAGGGGCGGGAATGGGTGCGGGAGGTGGCCTTTTTATAGGGGGGAGGTCGGTTTGGAGGAGGGGGCAAGGGATTTCGCGAATCCCGCGATCTCCGGCGATGGCCGACGCGGCTGTGCTCGGGAATGAAATCCCGTTCGTGAGGAAGGAGATGATCTGGCACTATCGGGCCGGATTTGGCCCAAAACAAAAAAATACCTTTCCTTTTTAAAAAGATTCCGCGAATAAAAATCATTTAAATAAAATAAAATATAGGAGTATTATATATCAAAACGATCAGAAAATTAAGCCCAATTTAATGGGATAATTTCCAGGGGCAAATAAAATACTTTTTGAAAAATCATTTTTTTAAATTCAAACAAAAATCCAAATGACTTTCAAAACTCTATGAAAAAAATATTCCAACATTTTGGGGTGTCATGTTACTCCCTCTCAACACTTTTTTTTAAGTGTTCTTTGTCAGAAAAGTTTTTTTCTAAATAAAATTCAAATGCCACTTTGAGTTAAAAACAAAATTTAAATGACAAATTCAAATGAAATATTTCTTTACTTCCCACACTCTTTCATTGAAGAAATCATGAGGATCATTGAGTGGCATGAAGTTTGAAATATTTCCAAATTCAATATTTTCAAACAGAAACATGCTTTTTGGAAAGTCCTTTTGTTCCCTCTCATTCAAAGCTTCAAAAGTTTTAAAATTCCAATCAATTTTACTCAATCAATCAATCAATCAAACAATCATATATTTTAATTATTATAACATTCCAAAATTTATAATTTTTGGATGTTACATCATAATAGAAGGTGAATCAAGTGCAGAGCTAGATGGCAGTTCCTTACCTCCCCTCGTAGTTGAGGGATAAGTTGTTGTCTTAGCGTCTTTCAAGTTCTTCATAGTGTCCAACAGATATAAATCCCAAGTGACTCAAAGAATAGAGCTATGCTCCCCGGCAACGGCGCCAGAAATTAGTCTTGATAACCCACAAGTATAGGGGATCGCAACAGCTTTTGAGGGTAGAGTATTCAACCCAAATTTATTATTCGACACAAGGGGAGCCAAAGAATATTCTCAAGTATTAGCAGCTGAGTTGCCAATTCAACCACACCTAGAAACTTAATATCTGCAGCAGAGTGTTTAGTAGCAAAGTACTATGATAGTGATGGTAACGGTAACAAAAGAGTAATGAAAGCAAAGTAATATTTTTGGTATTATGTAGTGATTGTAACAATAGCAACGGGAAAGTAAATAAGCGTAAACCAGTATATGGAAAGCTCATAGGCATCGGATCAGTGATGGATAATTATGTCGGATGTGGTTCATCATGTAACATTCATAACATAGGGTGACACAGAACTAGCTCCAATTCATCAATGTAATGTAGGCATGTATTCCGAATATAGTCATACGTGCTTATGGAAATGAACTTGCATGACATCTTTTGTCCTACCCTCCCGTGGCATTGGGGTCCTAACGGAAACTAAGGGATATTAAGGCCTCCTTTTAATAGAGAACCAGAACAAAGCATTAGCACATAGTGAATACATGAACTCCTCAAACTATGGTCATCACCGGTAAGTATCCTGATTATTGCCACTTCGGGGTTAACGGATCATAACACATAATAGGTGACTATAGACTTGCAAGATAGGATCAAGAACTCTCATATATTGATGAAAACATAATAGGTTCAGATCTGAAATCATGGCACTCGGGCCCTAGTGACAAGCATTAAGCATAGCAAAGTCATAGCAACATCAATCTCAGAACATAGTGGATAGTAGGGATCAAACCCTAACAAAACTAACTTGATTACATGATAAATCTCATCCAACCCATCACCGTCCAGCAAGCTTACGATGGAATTACTCATGCACGACGGTGAGCATCATGAAATTGGTGATGGAGGATGGTTGATGATGATGACGGTGACGAATCCCCCTCTCCGGAGCCCCGAACGGACTCCAGATCAGCCCTCCTAAGAGATTTTAGGGTTTGGCGGCGGCTCTGTATCGTAAAACGTGATGAAATCTTCTCTCCTATTTTTTTCTCCCCGAAAGCAGTTATATAGAGTTGGAGTTGGAGTCGGGAGGTCTCTAGGGGGCCCATGAGGTAGGGGGCGCGCCCTAGGGGGGCGCCCCCACCCTCGTAGACAGGGTGTGCCCCCCTGGTCTTCATCTTTGGCGAGGATTTTTTATTATTTATTGTAAGATATTCCGTGGAGTTTCAGGTCATTCCAAGAACTTTTGTTTTCTGCACATAAAACAACATCATGGAAATTCTGCTGAAAACAGCGTCAATCCGGGTTAGTTCCATTCAAATCATACAATTTAGAGTCCAAAACAAGGGCAAAAGTGTTTGGAAAAGTAGATACAACAGAGACGTATCAATGCCCAAGGCACCCCAAGCTAATATTCAAGGATAACCAAGAGCCTAAGCTTGGGGATGCACCGGATGGCATCCCCTCTATTGTCTTCGTTCATCGATAACTTTACTTGGAGCTATATTTTTATTCACCACATGATATGTGTTTTTCATGGAGCGTCATTTTATTTTCTTTTGTTTTGATTGCTATTTGAATAAAATACCATGATATGAAATTCTTAAATATTAGAGAGTCTTCACATAGTTGCATAATTATTCGACTACTCATTGATCTTCACTTATATCCTTCAGAGTAGTTTGTCATTTGCTCTAGTGCTTCACTTATATCTTTTTAGAGCACGGCAGTGGTTCTATTTTATAGAAATTATTGATCTCTCATGCTTCACTTATATCATTTTGAGAGTCCTTTCGAACAGCATGGTAATTTGCTTTTTCTATAAAATTAGTCCTAATATAATAGGCATCCAAGATGGGTATAATAAAAACTATCATAAAAGTGCATTGAATATTATGAGAAGTTTGATACTTGATGATTGTTTTGAGATATGAAGATGGTGATATTAGAGTCATGCTAGTTGAGTAGTTGTGAATTTCATAAATACTTGTTCTAAAGTTTGTGATTCCCGTAGCATGCACGTATGGTGAACTGTTATGTGATGAAGTAGGAGTATGATATATTTATTGATTGTCTTTCTAATGAGTGGTGGTTGGGGACGAGCGATGGTCTTTTCCTACCAATCTATCCCCCTAGGAGCATGTGCGTAGTACTTCATTTTGATAACTAATAGTTTTTTGCAATAAGTATGTGAGTTCTTTATGACTAATGTTGAGTCCATGGATTATACGCACTCTCACCCTTCCACCATCGCTAGCCTCTCTAATACCGCGCACCTTTCACCGGTATCATACACCCACCATATACCTTCTTCAAAACAGCCACCATACCTACTTATTATGGCATTTCCATAGCCATTCCGAGATATATTGCCATGCAACATACCACCATTCTGTTTGTTATGACACGCTTCATCATTGTCATATTGCTTTGCATGATCATGTAGTTGACATCGTATTTGTGGCAAAGCCACCGTTCATAATTTTTCATACATGTCACTCATGAGTCATGGCACATCCCGGTACACCGCCGGAGGAATTCACATAGAGTCATATTTTGTTCTAAGTATCGAGTTGTAATTTTTCGAGTTTTAAGTAAATAAAAGTGTGATGATCATCATTATTAGAGCATTTTCCCATGTGAGGAAAGGATGATGGAGACTATGGTTCCCCCACAAGTCGGTATGACACTCCAGACGGGAAAAAAGAGAAAGGCCATAAAAAAGAGAAGGCCCCAAAAAAGGAAAAAATGAGAGAAAAAGAGAGAAGGGATAATGTTACTATCCTTTTACCACACTTATGCTTCAAAGTAGCACCATGATCTTCATCATAGAGAGTCTCCTATGTTGTCACTTTCATATACTAGTGGGAATTTTACATTATAGAACTTGGCTTGTATATTCCAATGATGGGCTTCCTCAAAATGCCCTAGGTCTTCGCGAGCAAGCAAGTTGGATGCACACCCACTTAGTTCTTTTCTTGATCTTTCATACACTTATAGCTCTAGTTCATCCGTTGCATGGCAATCCCTACTCACTCACATTGATATCTATTGATGGGCATCTCCATAGCCCGTTGATATGCCTAGTTGATGTGAGACTATCTTCTCCTTTTTGTCTTCTCAACAACCACCATTCTATTCCACCTATAGTGCTATGTCCATGGCTCACGCTCATGTATTGCGTGAAGATTGAAAAAGTTTGAGAACATCAAAAGTATGAAACAATTGCTTGGCTTGTCATCGGGGTTGTGCATGATTTAAATATAGTGTGTGGTGAAGATGGAGCATAGCCAGACTATATGATTTTGTAGGGATTACTCTCTTTGGCCATGTTATTTTGAGGAGACATGATTTATTTGTTAGTATGCTTGAAGTATTATTATTTTTATGTCAATATTATACTTCTGTCTTGAATCTTTCGGATCTGAACATTCATGCCACAATAAAGAAAATTACATTGAGAATTATGCTAGGTAGCATTCCACATCAAAAATTCTGTTTTTATCACTTACCTACTTGAGGACGAGCAGGAATTAAGCTTCGGGATGCTTGATACGTCTCCAACGTATCTATAGTTTTTGATTGTTCCATGCTAGTATATTATCTGTTTTGGATGTTTAATGGGCTTTAATATAACTTTTAATATTATTTTTGGGACTAACCTACTAACCAAAGGTCCAGTGCAAATTGCTGTTTTTTGGCCTATTTCAGTCTTTCACAGAAAAGGAATATCCAACGGAATCCAAACGGAATGAAACCTTCGGGAGAGTTATTTTTGGAACAAACATGATCCAGGATACTTGGAGTTGACGTCAAGAAATAAGCAAGGAGGCCACGAGGCAGGGAGGCGCGCCCCAACCCTCGTGGGCCCCTCGTAGCTCCACTGAAAGCACAAGTGCTCCCTAGGTGGTTTTGGTAATTAATGTCAACATATCTCTTGTTGGACTAACACTTTTACCTAGTATGTTTCAGATAAGTTCAACAATGAAGTGGCATGGACTAGAGGATGTGGAACCCCTTCAAGATGCTATGGACAAAAGGATTGGCTCAAGCTCCAAGCTCAAGACTCTACATTTTCTATTTTAGTGATCCAAGATCACATTGAGTCTATAGGAAAAGCCAATACTATCAAGGAGGGATGAGGTGTTGCTTAATGAGGCTCTTGCTCAAAATGCTTAGTGATATGCTCCAAAGCCCTCAAATACTTTCTCACATCCACATATGACCTAAACCAAAAGTCAAATTCGGCCCCACCGATTCTTTCTATCCGGCGCCACCGAGTTCAGATGTCATAGCCACTGCCACAAACCCTAGGCAAATCGGTCTCACTGATAGGGATCTCGGTCTCACCGAGATGGGATTGCAATCTCTCTGTATGGATCTATTACCAAAATCGGTCTCACCGAGTTTGCATAATCGGTCCTACCGAGATTGCAATGTAAACTCTCTGTTTCCTTTTCGTAACATTTCGGTCTCACGAAATGAGCGAATCGGTCCCACCGAGTTTACCTGACCAACTCTCTGGTTAGCTTATTACCAAAATCGGTCTCACCGAGTTTGTGTAATCGGTCTCACCGAGATTAAGTTATGCCCTAACCCTAACCATATCGGTCCCACCGAGTTGCATGTCGGTCCCACCGAAAAATCCTAACGGTCACTAGCTTTGCTTAATCGATCCGACCGAGTTTATCAATTCGGTCCCACCGAGATTGGCAAGTTGTGTGTAACGGTTAGATTTTGTGTGGAGGCTATATATACCCCTCCACCTCCTCTTCATTCGTGGAGAGAGCCATCAGAACGAACCTACACTTCCAACTTACATTTTCTGAGAGAGAACCACCTACACTTGTGTTGAGGCCAAGATATTCCATTCCTACCATATGAATCTTGATCTCTAGCCTTCCCCAAGTTGCTTTCCACTCAAATCTTCTTTCCACCAAATCCATATCCTGTGAGAGAGAGTTGAGTGTTGGGGAGACTATCATTTGAAGCACAAGAGCAAGGAGTTCATCATCAACACACCATTTGTTACTTCTTGGAGAGTGGTGTCTCCTAGATTGGCTAGGTGTCACTTGGGAGCCTCCGACAAGATTGTGGAGTTGAACCAAGGAGTTTGTAAGGGCAAGGAGATCGCCTACTTCGTGAAGATCTACCGCTAGTGAGGCAAGTCCTTCATGGGCGACGGCCATGGTGGGATAGACAAGGTTGCTTCTTCGTGGACCCTTCGTGGGTGGAGCCCTTCGTGGACTCGCGCAGCCGTTACCCTTTGTGGGTTGAAGTCTCCATCAACGTGGATGTACGATAGCACCACCTATCGGAACCACGTCTCAAAAATCTCCATGTCTCCAAATTGCGTTTGCACACTCCAATCCCATCCTTTACATTCTTGCAAGTTGCATGCTTTACTTTCCGCTGCTCATATACTCTTTGCATGCTTGCTTGATATGTATTGTGTTTGTTAAACTTGTGCCAAAACTCCACTTCAACTTAAAGAAATTAAAAACTGCAACTTTTGGTACTTAGTGTCTAATCACCCCCCTCTAGACACCTCTTCTCGATCCTTTCAATTGGTATCAGAGCTTTGGTCTCCATTGCTTTGGTTTAAACACCTTTGGATGAAGATGGATGAGTCTACTTTGGGGAGTCTTAGACATAGAGTGCCTATACTTGATGGAGAGTATTTTCATGAGTGGAAAAATGAGATGCTTGTGATTTTCAATGAATATCATTTGAACAAGTATATTTCTAGCCCTTGTGCACCTCATGTTGATCCCATGCATCCTACCCTTGATGAGTCAATTGACAAAATTCGCAATCTTAGAACTGTTAATCTTATCACTAGAGGCTTGCGTAGAAACTTGATTGGATGTTTGCCTACTCTTAAGTGTGCCTACACCATATGGAAATTTCTTGAGGAACGCTTTCCAAATTATTCCTTGAAAAATCTAGATGAAATTCTCCATAAGTCTATTGCCTTGAGTAAGATGAATTCCAATGATCCTATGTTTGGTGATTGTCTATTTGAGCTTACAAACCTTATGCGTGCCAAAGGAGATGTTGGAATTATTAGTGATATTATTTCCGAAGCTATTAAAATTCATAAAGAAGATCATTGTCAAACTCACTCTAACGAATCACCCTCTCTAGGATTTGATCCACCACATGACGATGTTGAACATGGATACTATGACGAGGATGATGATAGTGATTTTGATCTTGATGATGCAATGAGACACTTTGGTCTTATGGCAAATCTTCGGGGATATATGGCAGGAGGAAAGGAATGGGTTCTTGATAGTGGATGTACCGATCACATGACCGGAGATAAAGACATGTTTCGTGAGCTTGCTGAAAATGATGGTCCTCGAAAGTATGTCACTTTCGGTGACAACTCAAAGGGTAAGGTGGTTGGCCTCGGTAAGGTGGCCATATCACATGATAGCTCCATACAAAATGTCATGCTCGTTGAATCTCTTGGCTACAATTTACTTTCAGTATCTAGACTTGCTGATTTCGGTTTCAATGTCCTATTTACTGAAGTAGATTGCCAAGTGTTTCGTAGAGATAATCATAAAATAGTCTTTACCGGTATACGCAGAGGTGATCTTTACATTGTTGATTTCACTAAAAAGGCTCAACCTAGAACTTGCTTAATTGCTAAATCCTCTAAAGGTTGGTTATGGCATAGACGATTAGGTCATGTTGGTATGCGAAACCTTGACAAGCTTATTAAAGGAAATCATATCCTTGGCGTTAACGATGTCATATTTGATAAGGATAGACTTTGCAGCGCTTGTCAAGCAGGTAAACAGGTTGGAGGAAGGCATCCCGTGAAGAACATCATGACCACAAGGAGGCCACTCGAGCTACTTCACATGGATCTTTTTGGTCCTAACGCTTACAAAAGTCTCGGTGGAAATTCTTTTGGTCTAGTTATAGTTGATGATTTTTCAAGATTTACGTGGGTGTTCTTTCTCGATGATAAATCGCAGGTCCAAAAGATCTTCAAAAACTTCGCTAGGAAGGCCCAAAATCAATTTGAAGTGAAAATCAAGAAGGTTCGCAGCGACAACGGAACGGAGTTCAAGAACGCAAATGTGGACACCTTTCTTGACGAAGAAGGGATTTCACATGAGTTCTCGGCTACGTACACACCTCAACAGAATGGAGTTGTTGAGAGGAAGAACCGGACACTCATCGAAATGGCGAGAACGATGCTTGATGAGTACAAGACGCCAAAGCACTTTTGGGCGGAAGCGGTTGAGACAGCTTGTCATGCAACAAATCGCTTGTATCTTCACAAGCTACTCGGCAAGACGGCATACGAGCTCCTCACCGGTAACAAACCACAAGTTGGATACTTTCGAGTATTCGGCTCAAAGTGCTACATTCTTGATAAGCATCGTCGTTCTAAATTTGCTCCTAAGTCTCATGAAGGTTTCCTACTTGGTTATGGCTCAAACTCTCACACATACCGTGTCTACAATAATTTCACCCGAAAGGTTGAAGAGACGGTAGATGTGAAGTTTGATGAATCTAACGGCTCGCAAGTAGAGCAATTGCCAATTGATGTAGGAGACAAAGACCCTTCGGAAGCAATCCAAGACTTGTCTATTGGCAAGATTCGTCCAACGGAGGTGAAGGAGAGTACCTCGTCCATCCAAGTGGAAGCTTCTACCTCACGACAAGGTGAACCAAGAGTTGATACGGAAGCATCCACAAGTGGGACACACCAAGATGAAGAAAACGAGGAAGTGCACCAAGATGAACGCCAACAACCTCCTTCTCCACCACGACAAGAGAACGACAACGTCAACAACGAAGAAGGCCAAGAAGAAGAACAAGATGAAGAAGATGTTCAACCAAGATCCAAGCAAAAGCTTTCACGAGTTCGAGCAAGAATTGCTAAAGACCATCCCGTCGAGCAAATCTACAATGATATCCAAACCGGGAGAATCACTCGCTCAAAAACTCGTTTAGCTAACTTTTGTGAACACTATTCATTCATCTCTAGCATTGAACCTATGAAGGTTGAAGAAGCTTTGGAAGATCCGGATTGGATAAATGCCATGCATGAAGAGCTACACAACTTTGAGAGAAATCAAGTTTGGACATTAGTTGAGAAGCCCGACAACAACCACAACATCATCGGTACCAAATGGGTGTTTCGCAACAAGCAAGATGAAGATGGACAAGTAGTTCGCAACAAAGCACGTCTCGTCGCCCAAGGCTACACTCAAGTCGAAGGTATGGACTATGGTGAGACATATGCCCCCGTTGCTAGACTTGAGTCCATTCGCATCTTACTTGCCTATGCTAATCATCATGATATCACCTTGTACCAAATGGACATTAAAAGTGCTTTTCTAAATGGTGAAATAGAGGAGGAAGTTTATGTTAAGCAACCTCCCGGATTTGTCAATCCTAAGAAACCTAATCATGTTTACAAACTTCACAAAGCTCTTTATGGTCTTAAACAAGCTCCTAGAGCATGGTATAAATGCTTGACCAAGTTCCTTATTGAAAAAGGCTTTGAAATTGGAAAAATAGATTCTACTCTTTTTACTAAAAGGGTTAATGGAGAACTATTTGTGTGCCAAATTTATGTCGATGATATTATATTTGGATCAACTAACCCTCATTTTAGTGAAAAGTTTGGAAAGCTAATGTCGGAGAAGTTTGAGATGTCGATGATGAGTGAACTCAAATTCTTTCTTGGTTTGCAAATCAAGCAAACTAAGGAAGGTACCTTTGTCTCTCAAACGAAGTACACCAAGGACTTATTCAAGAAGTTCAATATGCAAGAATGCAAAGGTATGACTACACCCATGCCTACTAGTGGACATCTTGATTTAACCAAAGATGGTGAACCGGTTGATCAAAAGGTTTATCGCTCTATGATTGGTTCATTGTTATATCTATGTGCTTCACGTCCCGATATTATGCTAAGTGTGTGCATGTGTGCACGATATCAAGCCGCTCCTAAAGAATGTCATCTTAAGGCCGTGAAAAGGATAGTGAGATACTTAATCCATACACCAAATTTTGGCATTTGGTATCCAAAGAGGGCCTCCTTTGATCTTGTTGGCTACTCCGACTCGGACTATGCC
This sequence comes from Triticum aestivum, assembly GCF_018294505.1. Taxonomy (NCBI): domain Eukaryota; kingdom Viridiplantae; phylum Streptophyta; class Magnoliopsida; order Poales; family Poaceae; genus Triticum; species Triticum aestivum. The sequence continues at coordinate 435,106,545 of NC_057794.1, forward strand.
GGTGACAAGGTTGATAGAAAGTCCACTTCGGGTACTTGTCAATTTCTTGGTAGATCTCTTGTGTCTTGGTCTTCCAAGAAACAAAACTCGGTATCCTTATCCACCGCCGAAGCGGAATACATTGCCGCTGGATCATGTTGTGCTCAATTACTTTGGATGACCCAAACTCTTAAAGATTATGGGATATCTGTGAAACATGTTCCATTACTTTGTGACAATGAAAGTGCTATTAAGATTGCTCACAATCCCGTGCAACATTCTCGAACTAAGCATATTGAAGTTCGTCATCATTTCATTCGAGATCATGTTGCCAAAGGGGACATTAATCTTAAGCATGTTCGCACCGAAAAGCAGTTAGCTGATATATTCACGAAACCACTTGATGAGAAAGTGTTTTGCAGGTTAAGAGGTGAATTGAACATCATTGATGCTTCAAACTTGGAGTAGGAACTCCATTTGATACATGCAAGGCATGAGCCTATGACTAATCCTTGATATTTCTCTTATGTTGACTATCTTATGTCTTGGATATATTTGCACCTTGCATGTTATCTAACCCGTGTAGGTACTTGGATGAATCTAAATCTATGAGATTGCAACTCACTCACATCTTGAGCAATTTCTATATCACCAAGTCTCTACACAATGGTGGATGAAGACAAGGAAGCACGCAACCATTCAAACATATCCTTTGACAAATTCTATGTTGAGTTTCATGATTGTCATTTTGGATACACAAGTGCTCTTCCTTGCAAAAACTAACCCATGTAGGTAGATGAACTCAAACTCCAAGTGGTGCTCCCAACTCTTGATGAGCTACATCAACCTTGAGCAACCCACACAAGTTCAACTACATGATCATGATCAACGCCACCACCCAAGGTATGTTATTCCATCTTAGAGAAGCTTTACTCCAAGTCATGAGTCAAAGCAACTCGACAAGATGTGAATACATCAAAAAGCTTAAACGAAAAATGGTAACCCCATTTTGAGCTTAAACGATGAGTATGACCTATGATCAAGTGATCTCACTTGACTCCTAAGTCAATATACTCTAACATAGGTGACTTTGTTGCCGACCAATTCTAGATGAAGTTCTCTTGTGTTCTTTTCTGTGCTCTTGCATTTGTCTCATGCATATTTGTTTCCCTCTTCAAAAAAACTTCATCTAGACTCCTTTTTAGTTTCTTCTCTTTTATTTTTTGTTCTGCATTCCTTGCATCCAATTAATTGGAAATCTTTTAGTTAATTCCTTGCAAATCCTTGTGAGATCTTACTTGTCTAGTGAGATGAGGTGACAAGTGTTTTCTCTGCGATGGACTCGGTCTCACTGGTCTGATGCTTTCGGTCCAACCAAAACCTCTCGGTACAACCAAACCATACAACTCGGTGTCACCGATTTCACTACAAGAAAGACATCTTGCCACTTGTTTCTGCATTCTTTTTGATCCAGCTCCACTCAATGAATCTTGTCCTCGACCAGCATCCCATTCAACTTGCTGCTTTGTTCTGTGACTCAAGGACCAAACCCATCATGACAAAAATCCAGAAGAACCCTTTTTGGAAATTGATGTCAAAGGGGGGGAGAGAGATCACATCAAAGCTTAATCATATCTATAGGGGGAGAGAATACTCAAGGGAAGAAAGAGTAATCATCAAGGACCCCAGATGCTTGGTGTTCAAGAGGAGAGAAGTCACATGTCTTCAAGAGGGGAAAGACATGTTCATATTTGCTCGTTTGCATTAGCTCTGTTTATTTCCTTTGAGCTCTGATTTTGCTCTGATTTTCTGTTCCCTATCTTCTCCCAGTATCCCATGCTAGATTCAGGGGGAGCAAGACATCTAAGGGAAGGAAATCCTTGAATTTATTGCACATCTTTACCTTTGGGGACATGTCTATATCCAATGTGGTACTTAGTACTCACTCTACATGTCATCCCAGTCTTGGTACTCTTGTGGTTTCTTTTGTTTGCTCTGGCCAGTAGGTGTATCTGTGTTATCTAACCTTGTTTACGCAGGTTCATCCCATCCTAAGCCAACTCAAGACCACAAGGTAAGTATATGCATCACAGTCATGTGTATGAGAAATTCTTGCTGATGTACATACTGTTTGCAAGAAGGACTCATGAGCATGAAGGTACATTTCTCATATTCACGTCATTTGCTTTGATGCATATAGCCAAGATACATGTAACACATTGCTTACTCTGTCATGTTTATGCATTCACATGCTCCTATATTCCATATTCACATGATTGCATACATGTAGGGGGAGCCTATGCATGTTACATGTCTTTCCAAAGCTTTACTTACTATTCTCTATATCTTTATCTAAAGCTTTGATGTATGTTGTCATCAATTACCAAAAAGGGGGAGATTGAAAGCACAAGTGCTCCCTATGTGGTTTTGGTAATTAATGTCAACATATCTCTTGTTGGACTAACACTTTTACCTAGTATGTTTGAGATAAGTTCAACAATGAAGTGGCATGGACTAGAGGATGTGGAACCCCTTCAAGATGCTAAAGACAAAGGATTAGCTCAAGCTCCAAGCTCAAGACTCTACATTTTCTATTTTAGTGATCCAAGATCACATTGAGTCTATAGGAAAAGCCAATACTATCAAGGAGGGATGAGGTGTTGCTTAATGAGGCTCTTGCTCAAAATGCTTAGTCATATGCTCCAAAGCCCTCAACTACTTTCTCACATCCACATATGACCTAAACCAAAAGTCAAACTCGGCCCCACCAATTCTTTCTATCCGGCGCCACCGAGTTCAGATGTCATAGCCACTGCCACAAACCCTAGGCAAATCGGTCTCACCGACAGGGATCTCGGTCTCACCAAGATGGGATTGCAATCTCACTGTATGGATTTATTACCAAAATCGGTCTCACCGAGTTTGCGTAATCGGTCCTACCGAGATTGCAATGTAAACTCTCTGTTTCCTTTTCGTAACATTTCTGTCTCACCGAAATGAGTGAATCGGTCCCACCGAGTTTACCTGACCAACTCTCTGGTTAGCTTATTACCAAAATCGGTCTCACCGAGTTTGTGTAATCGGTCTCACCGAGATTATGTTATGCCCTAACCCTAACCATATCGGTCCTACCGAGTTGCATGTCGGTCCCACCGAAAATCCTAACGGTCACTAGATTTGCTGAATCAGTCCGACCGAGTTTATCAATTCGGTCCCACCGAGATTGGCAAGTTGTGTGTAACAGTTAGATTTTGTGTGGAGGCTATATATACCCCTCCACCTCCTCTTCATTCGTGGAGAGAGCCATCAGAACGAGCCTACACTTCCAACATACATTTTCTGAGAGAGAACCACCTACACTTGTGTTGAGGCCAAGATATTCCATTCTTACCATATGAATATTGATCTCTAGCCTTCCCCAAGCTGCTTTCCACTCAAATATTCTTTCCACCAAATCCATATCCTGTGAGAGAGAGTTGAGTGTTGGGGAGACTATCATTTGAAGCACAAGAGCAAGGAGTTCATCATCAACACACCATTTGTTACTTCTTGGAGAGTGGTGTCTCCTAGATTGGCTAGGTGTCACTTGGGAGCCTCCGACAAGATTATGGAGTTGAACCAAGGAGTTTGTAAGGGCAAGGAGATCGCCTACTTCGTGAAGATCTACCGCTAGTGAGGGAAGTGCTTCATGGGCGACGGCCATGGTGGGATAGACAAGGTTGCTTCTTCGTGGACCCTTCATGGGTGGAGCCCTCCGTGGACTCGCGCAGCCGTTACCCTTCGTGGGTTGAAGTCTCCATCAACGTGGATGTACGATAGCACCACCTATCGGAACCACATCTCAAAAATCTCTGTGTCTCCAAATTGCGTTTGCACACTCCAATCCCATCCTTTTACATTCTTGCAAGTTGCATGCTTTACTTTCCACTGCTCATATACTCTTTGCATGCTTGCTTGATATGTATTGTGTTTGTTAAACTTCTGCCAAAACTCCACTTCAACTTAAAGAAATTAAAAACTGCAACTTTTGGTACTTAGTGTCTAATCACCCCCCCTCTAGACACCTCTTCTCGATCCTTTCATCCACCGATGTACTTCTTCCTCCTATATATACCCATATACCCCGAAAACATACAGGAGCACCACAAAACCCTATTTCCACCACCGCAACCTTCTATACCCGTGAGATCACATCTTGGGGCCCTTTTCGGTGCTCTGCCGGAGGGGGAATCGATCATGGAGGGCTTCTACATCAACACCATAGCCTCTCCGATGCTGTGTGAGTAGTTTACCACAGACCTCCGGGTCCATAGTTATTAGCTAGATGACTTCTTCTTTATCTTTGGATCTCAATACAAAGTTCTCCTCGATTTTCTTGGAGATCTATTCGATGTAATTATTTTTGCGGTGTGTTTGTTGAGATCCAATGAATTGTGGGTTTATGATCAAGATTATTTATGAACAATATTTGATTCTTCTCTGAAATCTTTCATGCATGATTTAATATCTTTGCAAGTCTCTTCGAATTATCAGTTTGGTTTGGCCTCTTAGATTGATCTTTCTTGCAATGGGAGTAGTGCTTAGCTTTGGGTTCAATCTTGCGGTGTCCTTTCGCAGTGACAGCAGGGGCAACAAGGCACATATTGTATTGTTGCCATCGAGGATAAAAAGATGGGGTTTATATCATATTGCTTGAGTTTATCCCTCTACATCATGTCATCTTGCCTAATGCGTTACTCTGTTCTTATGAACTTAATACTCTAGATGCATGCTGGATAGTGGTCGATGTGTGGAGTAATAGTAGTAGATGCAGAATCGTTTCGGTCTACTTTTCGCGGACGTGATGCCTATATACATGATCATACCTAGATATTCTCATAACTATGCGCTTTTGTATCAACTGCTCGACAGTAATTTGTTCACGCACCGTAGAATTTGCTATCTTAAGAGAAGCCACTAGTGAAACCTATGGCCCCTGGGTCTATCTTCCATCATATTGTTTTCCTATCAATTTCCTATTCCTATTTTGCAATCTTTATTTTCCAATCTATATCACAAAAATACCAAAAATATTTATCTTATTATTTTTATCAGATCTCATTTTCGTAAGTGACCGTGAAGGGATTGACAACCCCTTTATTGCATTGGTTGCGAGGTTCTTGTTTGTTTGTGCAGGTATGAGGGACTTGCGTGTAGTCTCCTACTGGATTGATACCTTGGTTCTCAAAAACTGAGGGAAATACTTACACTATTGTGCTGCATCACCCTTTCATCTCAAGGGAAAACCAACGCAAGCTCAAGAGGTAGCAAAGTGCATTTACTCTTTTTGTACCTTTTGCCTTCACATTTCTTCAAATATCCAATGCGTTGGCCTTGTCATACTACAGGGGTTAGGACCACGCTCCGGAGGTCTGCGGGCCCAACAACATCCTTGGTGTGCTTTGCCGGCAAAACTTCCCGGGGTTTGTCATGTTGCCCGATGAGGGTCACCTTCCACAACTAGAATTGAGCTGGGAGCACTACTTGGCTGCCCCGGCCCCGCTGGAGGAGATCATTGACGGTGTGTTGTGCCACATGAGGGTAGAGATGGTGATCAGAAAATTTTGGGGTAATTTCTCCTTTACACAATTAAAAATCTTCAAATAGCTAGTTATTTTACTAATCAATTTTGTCTCGGTTGATTGCAGACCTTCTACAGGTGTGAGGAGGGATATGAGGAGGCCGCGGCACAGGTTATCGATACCGAGTGCAGGCGCCTACTACAAAACTTACGACACGAGGCTCGGGTGCAGGCTATTCGAGACTACTACGCCTACCATGGTATTAAGAAGACCAAGTCGCGCGTGCCACGAATTGTTTTTGAAGGAGTTGTACATGACGGTAATTACCTATTCTTAAGGCCTTGTAAGTTTCCTCGATTTGATTCATAGGCGTGGCACTCAAGTTTCTCTTTACTAACTTAGGTGCCCCTGAGATGGTGTGTGGATCATATGGATTGTTGGGAGGTGTTTGTCGATGAGTAGTGCTCAGACCAATGGCCAGCCCTCCACAACAATGCCAAGGACCGGCGTGCCCAAACGGAAGGTGTGCCACACCATCAAGGCAGCGCCAACATATATCAGTTCGGGCAGAACTGGGTATGTGTTTGCTTCATGATTCATGCAATTCATTCTTCATGCTAGCTTGAGCCCTTCAATTACTAATTTACTATGTTCCTCTCTTTCAGGCGTGACACAATAAGGCGGAGGTGTCAGAGGTGTATGACCTCTATGCTATGGCCCATACTTCCTCGTACAAGAAGGTCAAGGCATTGTCTGAGTCTGGCCTTGATCATCCAAAGAACTTCACCAACATCTCCTCCCACAACAAGCTCATGCATACAGAGATGATGGGAAGCGAGGAAAGGGAAGGACTTTAACCTGAACCAGGGTCCCATTGATCCAGATCTGGTGATGATATCTGGTGGCGGGAGGTCCCATGGCTCGATAGCCATTGGAGAATCCGTTGTCCTAGCACTCTCCCGGAGATCAAGGCGCGCCAGTCGGGCTCCGCTCCTGAGATAAGGACTCGTCAACGGCCTTATGAGCTCGGCTTCGAGATTAGTTATACGAACTCATCTATCTTTCCTCCATTACATTGTGTGTGCGGCCATCGATGATTACAATGCTAACGATGAGTGACAACAGGGGCAGCAAGGTACATATTGTATTGTTGCCATCGAGGATAAAAAGATGGGGTTTATATCATATTGCTTGAGTTTATCCCTCTACATCATGTCATCTTGCCTAATGCATTACTCTGTTCTTATGAACTTAATACTCTAGATGCATGCTGGATAGCGGTCGATGTGTGGAGTAATAGTAGTAGATGTAGAATCGTTTCGGTCTACTTGTCACGGACGTGATGCCTATATACATGATCATGCCTAGATATTCTCATAATTATGCACTTTTCTATCAATTGCTCGACAGTAATTTGTTCACCCACCGTAACACTTATGCTATCTTGAGAGAAGCCACTAGTGAAACCTATGGCCCCGGGGTCTATCTTCTATCATATAAGTTTCCAGTCTATTTTATTTTGCAATCTTAATTTCAATCTATATCATAAAAATACCAAAAATATGTATCTTATTATCTCTATCAGATCTCACTCTCGTAAGTGACCATGAAGGGATTGACAACCCCTTTATCGCGTTGGTTGCGAGGTTCTTATTTGTTTGTGCAGGTACGAGGGACTTGCGTGTAGTCTCCTACTGGATTGATACCTTGGTTCTCAAAAACTGAGGGAAATACTTACGCTACTTTGCTGCATCACCCTTTCCTCTTCAAGAGAAAACCAACGCAGTGCTCAAGAGGTAGCACTGTTCTCCAATATTTTGTCCACATTCTAAAAGAGAAACATGCAGACACGTCACAGGTTTACCATGTTGTGTATGAAACTCATTTTGGTAAATCAGTTCAGTAGTAAAGTGGACAGGATAACAGCATGAAACAAGCATATACATATGTACCATGGTCACTTTATGGTCTATATCATTCTATTTTTTGTTGCCAAATCAAGATAGAGACACAGTTCAAATAATATTTGTTCAAGACAAAGCAGAATAGACAGAATATAAGCGTGGGAAACTATAGAGCAATAACAACACTTGTAATGTGCATGACATGAGAACATAACTATTTATTCAATTGAAACTGAAATCAACATAGAGCAAGTTACAACAGCAAACCAGTTAAAGAAACAGGTTTAAAACATACCTGTTGCGCCATTGGAGTTTCAATTCCATCCTTACAATTTGAAAATAGTTGGTATGAGTAAATACAGTGATGCAAGAGCAAAGGAGTATGAACCATAGCTACAGAACCTGGCCTGAGAACAATTCTTCTTCCCCTTTAAGCGTTGAGTTGGGATTCAGAGTGGTGGTCCTCGTGCTTTGGGCACTGGAGTTCCCTTACTAACTAATCGTGTTTGGGTGCTCTATGGTGCAGACGGTGTTGTGTCAACTAGAACTAGGTTACTATCTGCTGGGGTTGGCGTTAGAAGGGGTGTAGCTGGTTCTCTGTCCGACTAGGTAGGGGTACAATCTGCGAGAGTCTGGGTTATGTGTAGTGGGGCTGGTTCTTGGGAAAGTACAACTGTGGTTCTATCTGCATCAACTGGTAGCACTATCTTTTCTAAAGACCGTGTTGTTACTCCCTTACATACTGCCATCACCCTCTCCAATTCAAATGGCTGATAAACAAGAAAAGTAATTGAATGTATAGACATTGTATGATAGACAGGTGCAATGGATAGTGGGGAATAAAAGAGGGCATGAAATAATTCACATTTATGTTGTCTAACCAAACATGATAGCATGACACGATTTCACATATATGATGGCTAACTAAACATGATAGCATGACACAATTTCACATTTTGATGGCTAACTAAAAAAGATGGAAAGACATAGTTCAAAATATGATGACTATGTAAACATGATGAAATGATATAACTATACGATGTGTCTATTAAAGTGGTTGGCATGCCATAATCCACATACATGCCGCCTATGGAAACATGATAGCATGATATAATTCACGGATAGAATGGCATAATTCAAAATATGTAAACACTAAACAGGATGAGATGATATAACTATATGATGTATTTATTAAATGGGTTGCCATGCCATAATTCAGATAGATGTTGTGTATGTAAACATGATGGCATGATATAATTCAAATATATGATTTATATAGTAAGCAAGTAAGCAGATGGCAATCCATATATGATGTAAAAACTAAGCAATGCAAGACAACATGCATGATATGGGTAATATAACACTGCCAAGTTTGAGCATAGACCTCAGGGGGGAAATAGGACTGGTCGTTAGTCTCTGAATCCTCCTCTGAGGAGCTCTTTGTAACCAGCAAGATGTCTGCTTCAGCAGGTAGCATTGTCTGCTCTGAACACCTTGTTTTCACTCCAGATACTTCCATCACCGCTTCAACTGGCTGATGCACAGGAAGAGTAGTTGAATATACAAACGTTGTCGACAAATGGAACACATAATACAAAAAATGATAGCATGATGTAATTCACATACATGATGATTGGCTAAACATCATGGCATTACATAATTCATATATATAATGCCTTTGCAACAAGATATCATTGCATAATTCACATATATAATGTCTTGCAACAAGATGGGAATGCATAATTCACATATATGGTAATTAGACACTAAACATGTGGCATTCACACAAAGCATGTCTAAACTAATCAAATGACATAGCAATGCAAGACACCTTACGCATGATATGAGCAACATAATCCTGCCAAGTTAGAGCATACACCTCGGGGGGGAATAGGAGTGGTCATCTGTCTCTGAATCCTCCTCTGAGGAGCTATCCGTAACCAACGAGAAGATATGCGCTTCATCAGATAGCATAGTCTGCTCTGAAGACCTTGTTTTCATTGCAGAATTTTCCATCACCGTGTCAAATGCTTGATGCACACGAAGAATAGTTGAATGTACTAACATTGTTGACAAATATAATACGTAATGAAAAAAGCATGGCCTGATTTAATTCACATATAAGATGACTGGCTAAGCAGGATGGCATTGCAAAATTCACATATATGATGCCTGGCTAAACAAGATGGCGTTGCATAATTCACATAAACGATGAATAAACTAAACAAATGGCATTCACACAAAGCATGTCTAAACTAAGTAGATGACATATTTGATGTATAAAGTAAGAAATGCAAGGCACCATATGCATGCTATAACCAACATCAACATGCCAAGTTAGAGCGAAGACCTCAGGGGGTAAATAGGAGTGGTATTCTCCTTCTGAATCCCCCTTAGAACAGATATCTTCCTCTCGATTACAATCCGAAATGAGTGGAGGGGGGGCTGCCTTTGTGCCTACCATGGAGCGATGTCTGCATTAAATTTTATTGCCACGCAAGGCTCATCTCTTTTGCTCTACATGTTCAGTTCCATTGTGTACAATAACTGACATGCATAGGAATAAAACATAGTGAGATTATGTAAGGAGTGCATGCAGAAATCCAGAGTGATGGTAGCAACCTGTGGATAGACCCAAAAAAATGATAGCAGGCAGATAATGGCTTCAGTTAAAAAACCAGATAATGGCTTCTTTACTATTTGTTTCCCACCCAACATGAAACTCATAGTAGACACTAGAGATTAACCAGATAATAGATAGATACTATTGATTGCGGCCCCGATATGTACCCCACAACCATTTAAAAACTCAAGTTTGACCATCAGTTTGGAGTTGATCAGAGTCTAATCGGTGAACAGGATGATAAAGTAGCATGTAGTATTAAGTGATGCATAATGTAAGCAGACACGAAAGAGTGCGACCTCTCTTGCGGACCCATGTAGTCCTCGAGGTCATCTGCTTGTTTGATGATGGTAATGCAGTTATCATGGCTGCCCGCAGTGGGGAAGAAGATCTGAGGCAGCAAAAGACAGTCTGGAGGCCAGATCCCTGCTGTGATGGACCCTTCTATCGTTGGAGTAGCTGAGCTGGGGTGGACGACGGCGCAGCAGGAGCGGGACAAACCACACAAGGTTTTCTTTGACAACTATCTGTAAGAGAAGTAATTCTGCAAGGGCTCGTTTGAATTGGAGGATTCTAACAACGCAAGTGTTCACACACGAACACATCACTGTGTACCTCCAACGCCAAGGTTGATGCACCGCAGCTCACGTCGAAGGAGACCCGTCCGGAAGCGCGATACGCAAGCAATCCGGCGGGTGCTTTTGAGGACCCGAAACCTCACACGCCCGGGAGGGACCCCGTCAGGGTGCGCAGCGGTTATGGGATGCCCTAGGTCAGCCTGACCACCCCTAGGGCCTCGAGGTTTGCCGCCCTGCAAACGAAGAATGAACAAAGAACGAGGAAAAAGAAGAACAAAGGAGAGAGATAAAGGTAAAGGTAAAAAGTGATAGATGAATTGATCGATTGTGTGTTGTTCAATCGGCCGTCACCCCCAACATATATAAGAGGCGGCTGGACTTCCCTTACAAGCAAAGGATTCATCTAGGCTTTCCTTACAAGAAAATTACATCAATTCACGACCTAGAGTCCTAGTTCTGGTCCCATTTGGATTCAGCCCGAATCTGATCCAATCTTCTGTCTTGCTCCTTGCGTGGGCCGTGGAATCTGCATATGACTTCCGATGGAGATGGTTCAAATATCAATTTTGTACGCTTCGATGAGGCCAACAATCCGTATGTTGATCACTTTTCCAAATAAGGCCATCTTGAATATTCCACGGGGTCATCTTTAATTTCGAGTCGGACTCGGTCATGTAGCTGACTGGACCATCCGACTCTTGTAGCATCTCTGCAGGTCGTATACTACGTTGGTTAATGATGACTCCAAAAACAAAGTTGACCTTTCGACGTTACGAATAACTTTCATGTTGAACACTTCTTCATCCGAGTCCATTTAGATAATCATTTGAGCCCATCTTTAGCTTCTGGTCGGATTGGCCTTGACCGTTTCCACCCAGCAAGCTCTTTCTCGGCAAGCTTTTCAGCCCCGGCAAGGTCTTCGACCGGCAAGCTTTTCCTCCCGGCAAGCTTTCCTTCCCGGCAAGGTTTCACACCGGCAAGCTTCTCCACCGGCAAGCTTCTCCGCCGGCAAGCTTTCATTCAGCCGACAAAGGCCGAATACTTTCTCACTCAGGGCCGGCCCGCGAAGTGTTGCCTCTAACTTTTGCATACGAACCCGGATTCGTGACCATACCAAAATCTGGTGTCAACACATGCCCCCCTGTTTTTCGACAAAGCTTGTGTGCCGAAAAATAACTTGTATTGTGTTTGTTCTAAGAACGATGTCAACACTCCATCGGCCATTTATTTTCCTCAGGACGATAATCAGGTATCGGCCATGTCTGTGCTAAGGGCGATAGTCATATATCGACCATTTCCCACTTAGGCTTCTTGCCACACACTTGGGTGGTATTTCTTCAAGTACTTGCCATTGAGAGCTCGAGGTAACAGTGCCCCTTGTACGGATTCCACCAAATAAGAGTTTCCGGGAACTATTCTTGCAATTCTAAAAGGACCTTCCCAACTTGGAGACCACTTCCCGAATTTTCTGTCCCTTGAACCAATCGGGAGAATTACTTTCCAAACGAGATCGCAACTTGAAAATTCTTCAACTTAACCTTCTTATTGTAAGCCCTTGCTACCCTCAACTTTTCCCTCTCTATGGCCTTCAAAGCAGCCAAACGTTTATCAACAATCTCATCAATATTCTCCATCATCAAGTTATAAAAGTCTACTGCCGATAAATCATTTTGTTTGGATATTCTCAAAGCATTCAAATTCACTTCCACCGGTAAAACAACCTCTTGACCGTATACTAGCTCATATGGAGTCACCTTTGTAGCACCATGTCTTGAGATCCTATGTGCCCACAAAGCTTCAGACAACAACTCATGCCATCTCCTTGGATTATCCTCAATCTTCCTCTTGATGAGCTTGATTAAAATTGTATTGCTAGACTCAGCTTGTCCATTGGCTTGGGCATAATATGGAGAGGAATTGAGCAATTTTATGTTATAAGATTCGGCAAATTCTCTAACTTTGTGTGACATGAAAGAGGAGCCTTGATCTATAGTCAATGTTTGAGGAATGCCGAATCTATGAATAATGTGCTCGGTTATGAATTTAATCACCTCTGTATGTGTCATGTTCTTGAGAGGTACTGCTTCAGACCATTTAGTGAAATAATCGGTTGCCACCAATACGAACCGATGCCCCTTTGAGGAAGACGGATGAATTTGTCCAATAAAGTCTAAACCCCATCCTCTGAAAGGCCATGGCTTGATAATGGGATGTAACATAGAGGCAGGAGCCAACTGAATATCACCAAATTTTTGACAAGCTTCACACCCTTTGTAATATCTGAAGTAATCATTAATCATAGTCGGCCAATAAAATCCAGCACGTCGTAGCAACCATTTCATCTTGGGAGCCGATTCATGAGTGCCACAAATACCTTCATGGACCTCCCCCATAGCAACTCTCGCTTGGTCCTCGTCCAAGCACTTTAGAAGAACATCATCAACCGTTCGGCGATAGAGATCATCATCTCTCATTGTATACTTGAAAGCCATCCGCCGAACAGCCCTGTCCACCCTTCTACTAGGATCACACAAATAATCAACAATGGGTTTCCTCCAGTCTTGACTTTCTCCTGCATTGAATATTTCATTAATGGCCGAAACGGTGGCTCCGGTTCGGCCTCCCCTATGTCGGCAAGACTAGACATCGGCTTTTCAGAAATATGAAACACGCCATGATCAACATGGTAGCCGGATGCCTATTGTGCCAACTCATTCGCTTTCCAATTGTCATGTCTAGATATATGAGCAATGCTAAAACAATCCAAAGTAGAAATTATATCTAGACATTTATTAAGATAAACATTAAGTGATTCATCCAAACCCTGAAAGACTTTGGATATTTGCTGCATCACTAGTAACGGATCACCATAAGCCTCAATATGTGTAACACCTATAGCAAGCAACATCTCTAAACCGAATAACAATGCTTCATATTCGGCTTGATTATTTGTGCAAAAATATTCTAAGCAGCATGAGGCTTCAAAAACAGCACCATGAGGGGATATGTAAACAATACCAACACTTGGCCATTGCTATGAATTGAACCATCAAAACATAATCTCCATAGTATTAGAGAGACAAGGCTAATATTAATATTATGCATGACATTAATCCGATGTTCAGTAATAAAATCAGCTATGATTTGGCCTCTTATAGATCTCAAAGATGCATAAGCCAAATCATATCCAAACAAAGTATAAGCCCACTAGCCAATTCTGCGGCTATGGATTGGTCTATGCAACATATATTCAATGACATCGGTCATGATCTCTCAACTCCATTCAATCATAATATAGGCATACATATAAATTTCCATGAGCACGTACCTTGTCCCACTCTCCAATCGAACTAAGGACGATGTTAGAATACTACACCGGCTATGCGTTGACATAATCTTAGGACGATAGATAAATATCGGCCATTACCATGTAAACTTCATTCAAAGCACATATAGCCGAAATAAAGAAATGAAATGACAAATCAAGTATTTCGGTCCTTTGGATCAGCAACAAACTTGTAGCTAATCAAATGTATAGTGACTTGGCAATACCCTTTCATGATGTAAGAAATTATATTGCATCCATGGATTATAACAAGCCCATTGAGGGTAACCAATCATACCTGATGACGAATTCCATGGCATAGGCATCAACGGCATAGTTGAAGAATATGGATAATGTGTGGACCGAAGATGTTGAAACCTTCGACTTGGTCCTTCATAGTTTTCACTATTTCCCTTCTTCATCTTTGTCGCACATCGTGTAATGGATGCTTTCACATAATTCTTATTTTGAGCACTTCCTTTGGGAACCCATGCCATGTTCCTTTCTTCAAGTTCTTGTGCACTAAGTTTTTGTAATTCCCTCTTTTGCCAATAGGATAAGCCGAGTGGGCATCTCGGCTGTGATTCTGTTTTGACCAATGGCAATTCCTTTTTGGCCTTATGCACTCTCAACTTCTTTTCGTCAGATTGGGCACTTCGACTCTCAATAATTGGTTGCTTTGTCTCATTGTCTTTAACAGCCAATGTCAACACATTAATTGGCTCTTTTTCATTTGAGATCAAATCTGAAGTTGCACTCTTACGACCATCTCTTTTAACATGGTAAACTTGCTTGACCACCTCTTTCTTCTTTCTTGAGCTCTGGACCGATTCCTTATGATTGAAACGGTCTTTAACATGTGATTGTTCAAATGTTGATCTTCTCGGAGCTGCATAATATTGGTGAGATGGTTTAAAATAAGATGGAGAATGTGCCCTTGTATCATACCTGTCCCATGATGGATATGAATCTACACGAGCATAGGGAGGAATCCACGACATTGGCATTGGCGTCCCAAAATAAGGATATGAATATGTTGCATGAAAATTTTCAGTTTTCCAATACCGATCCTCATATTTGCGCCTTGGGGGTGATCTTGATGCTTTTGCATTAGTTGGCCAGTAAGCACTTTTCTCTTCAGTCTTATTTTGATATTTATCTAATAATTGTGCAAAAGTGACCTTGGATTTCTTGTACTTGTGCTTATTGCGGCCTTTATTTCCTTTGGTTGTGCTTGCACCGATCTCTGAATTTGCTTGCTGCCCCCAGTCCTTGGCGTCTCCATTGTAGCTTCGATGGAATTTTCGCCCTCAAGATTATGTTCATTATGCTCTTCAACAACTTCTTTACTTGAAAGCTTAATCCCATCACCTGTAGTTTTTACCTTCTCTTTAAATGGATCGGCTTGAAGTAGCCGATGCAAAAACTTTCTGCCACCGGGACCAATCGGAATAGACTGGTGATCTCTTGGTGTCTCAACAAATTTCAATCGTCCTTTATCAATGGCCGATCTAACTATTTGACGAAACATGTTGCAATCCTCAAAATTATGCTTGGACGAATCATGCAACTTACAATACATTCGTCCCTGGACAGATGGCTCAACATGGTGATCAAGAATTCTAATGTAATTATTTCTCAACAACAAATTAAATATTTGATCACACATGCTTGAATTGAAGGTAAACCTTTTATTCTCTATCCGATCTTGTTGTGAGAACAACTTTGGAGTTAAGCAAACGAATGGTTCATATTTTGCATCATCCCATTCGGCTATGCATTGTGTTTTGTTCACTCTATCTCCGATGTCTTTGGATAAGAAACTATATTGGCATCGGTTTGCTCAGAGGATTTTAACCTTGGCTTTAAATTTCTGAAACGAAAATAGTTAGAACATACATGTCTCAATTGAGACCAAGTGTAAGCCAAGTAAGAAATAAGCAAAGCTACCCAATTAGATATGAGTTTTAGATAAAGCAATGGGGAAGGCCTTAGCTGCAATAATTTTTTGCTATCGGTCTTTCTGAATTGTGCAATGTGTTGACCGATATGCTTTGTGACAATCTGATTGCTAACAAATAAATTACCCTTCTTCATTGGTCTCTCAATATTTCTTATGAAGATTTTTCTAATATATGCATGAACAACTAAGTCATGACCAAATCTGAAAACAGGTAAATTAATTGCTAGACATACCTCTTCAAATTTGTTGGGAGAGCATGATGGTGGTGTGACTTGAAGAATATCTTGCTCCGCCATCGGATAGCTCCCCAACGCCTTGTCATCATCTTTTTCTTGATTTCGTGCATCATTAGTTTGAAGATACTTGTCCACAAATCTTTCTTCAGCTACTTGTTCTTTTTCTTGAAGCTCGTCAATTTCTATGGCACGAAACTCATAGGGAAGGAAGTAGGTTCCATTAACTTCAGAAAAATTAAGTATGGCTGTCTTGCTATACTTTCCATGCCCTTTCTCAACAATATTTGCCTCTTTGGATTTGATGGATTCGGAATATATACTACTTGATTCGGCTTTTTCAACCGAAGCACTTTTAGTTTCCGAATCATCTTTATTTTCACCAGTTATATCAATTGGCAAGGCTTCTTTTCTTTGAGCCAATTCCCTATAAATTCTCTCTTGACGAAGTACTTGCACCCTATGGTGCAAAGCTTTAACTCCCCTCTCAATCTCAGCCCGCTCTAGATTACTTTGCCCCCCAATGCTTTTAGAATCTTTCGGCAATGAAGTGTTAGTGTTGCCGAAATTTTGCAATTGTGTAGGGGGTGTATAATATGCTGCGGTACTAGGTGGAGGTGTATGCACTGCTGTATAACCATATGCTCTTTCGCCAATTCTATCAATGCATGTAGTTTCACCTTCTCGCAAAACTCTAGCCTTTATTGCAACACAATCAAGAAACAACCCCTTTTCATATTGTTCAAGGCAAAGAGCACTAATTTTCTTGTTTTGTGCCAAGCTCTTTTTTAACGCAGCCACAAGCGCTTCTGGAAGGGATTGCTCCACAATACTTTCAGATTCTTTCAACAATGATTCATGAGTGTTGCCAAAATTCTCGAATTGCGTAGAGTATGCATTATATGCTACAGTATTTGATGACAGCACATGTGTTCCTGTAAAATTTTCACTTATTCGGCTATGACCATGAAGATACGGGGCCGAATTATGAACATCTACAGTTGCATACGGTGCTGAAAAATTACTAAAATGAGGTGTAGCATATGATGGTTGAGAGTAACTGGCCGAATAGCTAGTAGTAGCATGGCCAATTATCCATCCATCGGCAAGGTTGGATTCACATACTGCAAATTAGTTGCCGATGAATAAAAAGGTGAAACACTTTCTTCTATGCTATTGGAAATTTTAACATGAGGTGTTTCAAACTGATTAACCGAACCCATCATGTTGTTCACCGGCATATGGATTTGTGGGGTTGCCGATGCACGAGAGTTAGGATACATATGTTGTATGTTACTAGTATCATAAGAAGTTGAAACATGTAAATTACTTTGAATCGGCCTATGCACGTAATTAGATGCCTTATTGAAAAAACTAGGGCTGGCCGATAGAGTATAATCATTGAACGATCTAGTAACATCATATGAATTATTTGCATCTACAGTAGGGACTTGGGTATTCATATTACTTTTGTAGATTGCAAACCCTAGATGACGATCTCTTCGTAGCAAGAACGGGCTGGAGACCGTTCAAAGCTTCGTCCCCAGCGGAGTCGCCAAAAAGTGTGTTCGCACACGACCACGTCACCGTGTACCTCCAACGCCGAGGGTGATGCACCGTAGCTCACGTCGAAGGAGACCCGTCCGGAAGCGTGATACGCAAGCAATCCGGCGGGTGCTTTTGAGGACCCGAAACCCCACACGCCCGGGAGGGACCCTGTCAGGGCGCGCAACGGTTATGGGCTGCCCTAGGTCGGCCTGACCACCCCTAGGGCCTCGAGGTTCGCCGCCCTGCAAACGAAGAACGAACGAAGAACGAGGAAGAAGAAGAACAGAGGAGAGAGATAAAGGTAAAGGTAAAAAGTGATAGATGAATTGATCGATTGTGTGTTGTTCAATCGGCCGTCACCCCCAACATATATAAGAGGCGGCTGGACTTCCCGTACAAGCAAAGGATTCATCTAGGCTTTCCTTACAAGAAAATTACATCAATTCATGACCTAGAGTCCTAGTTCTGGTCCCATTTGGATTCAGCCCGAATCTGATCCAATCTTCTGTCTTGCTCCTTGCGCTGGCCGTGGAATCTGCATATGACTTCCGATGGAGATGGTTCAAATATCAATTTTGTATGCTTCAATGAGGCCAACAATCTGTATCTTGATCACTTTTCCAAATAAGGCCATCTTGAATACTCCACGGGGTCATCTTTAATTTCGAGTCGGACTCGGTCATGTAGCTGACTGGACCATCCGACTCTTGTAGCGTCTCTGCAGGTCGTATACTACGTCTGATGATGAGGACTCCAAAAACAAAGTTGACCGTTTCGACGTTACGAATAACTTTCATGTTGAACACTTCTTCATCCGAGTCCATCTAGATAATCATTTGAGCCCATCTTCAGCTTCTCGTCGGATTGGCCTTGACAGTTTCCACCCAACAAGCTCTTTCCCGGCAAGCTTTTCAGCCCCGGCAAGGTCTTCGCTCAGCAAGCTTTTCCTCCCGGCAAGCTTTCCTTCCCGGCAAGGTTTCACACTGGCAAGCTTCTCCGCCGGCAAGCTTTCATTCAGCCGGCAAAGGTCGAATACTTTCTCACTCAGGGTCGGGCCGCGAAGTGTTGCCTCTAACTTTTGCATACGAACCCGGATTCGTGACCATGCCAAAATCTGGTGTCAACAGCAGGGATAGGAAATACATAGTAATAGGATAGAAATGCACGTGCAAAACAGAGAATTTAAAAACACATGATTTCTGCCAATCTGGGTGTTTGGTTCACAAGAATTGGAAGATCAGAGGATGCAAAGAAGCATGGTGAGATTAAGTCAAACCACAAGAAAATGTACGGTTATAATCCTATTATGCTACTATCTCTTAGTCTTGTGCTTTATGAATAGGAATTTGAAAAGGAGGACAAGTGGATATTAAAATTCCTATGGTTTTTCTTTCAAGGAGACACTAAAGGAACTAATCCTACAGTTTTCCTTTGCTCTATTCCTTTGAACCAAATGCATGAATAGTAGTACCATAGGAAACTTTCCAATTCCTATGTTTTCCTTCATTTTTCCTTTCAAGAACTGGCGATTCTAGTAGGCAGGCTTCAGCAAGGAAAAGCCTACACTCAAAAAATGTTTTGGTGCTACTTCTACTACTTTGGACACAGGCCACTGCCCTACTAGCTCAACTCCCAGGCCCATTGACAAATGCACAACTCAAACACGCAGAGATAAATAATGATGGCGTTCAAGAGAGTCCATCACGAATAGCTAAGTTGCCTGGTACCTCACTGCTTGTCATATAGTAGGATAAAATAATCGTATTTCACGTTACTACGTGTGCTCAGTGGATAATGTATATAACATGTAGAGTAAAAAAGAGATGCAACAAGTGTACAACCTCTTTGGCGAAGCCATGTTGATCTTAGCGTGATTGGTTTGGTCAGCGAGGATGCTCCGACTGACTTGGCTATCGGAGGAGGGGAAGAAGATCTTAGGCATCTGGAGATGGAGCCCGAGGTACTGCTCCGCTATGATGGAGGGTTTCATCGTTGGAGCAGCTCCGGTGAGTTGTACGACACCGAGGCTGAAGCAGGACAAGAGAGACAACGTTAACCTGAGTGGAATTCTAATAGCATCTCCAATAGATGACGTAAAATACATAACCACAAAGTGCTAGATGTAAAATACATCAGCCGCTCATCTCTGAACTTAACTGTCGAAACTGAATTTACTGTCGAAACTGAACTTAACTGTCGAAACTGAATTTTGCTGTCGAAACTGAATTTTACTATCGAAACTGAAGGCACTAGTAGCAGAAAAGCAGTAGCAACAGCGCGTGCGAGAGCCGGGGCAGCTGGTCGTGTAGCTGCATCAGTCAACTGACACCACCGGCCAAACCGCCGGCCCCCGTAGCCCGCGGCCGGCGGTGCGCCGCCCCGCTCACCCTGAAACCACTCCCCACCGCCGGTCCGCCACCTTCCCGGCCATCCCTTTAGGCCCCCCGTGCCAAGCTTTTTCTCCACCAATCCCCACACCACTGCCCCGCCACCACCGGCAACCACCGCCCCCACCCAGAACCCTAAGATAAATAGTGGGATACCTCTCCGGCGAGCTTCCCTCCCCGCCGCAACTGGTTCTTCCTTAACTCCGGCGAGTCCCCCACCCCCTAAAAATCGACTGACCCAAAAGTCGATTCAGCCGACTAAAGTGTAGCCAAATCGGAGCAGGATCACAAGCAAGAGCAAGATCGAGAGCAGCAGCGCGAGCAAGAGCAAGAGCAATAGCAAGATCAGACCAGGCATGGGACGGAGAGCAAGAGTAGAGCAGCAGCGTGAGCGAGAGCTAAAGCAGTAGCAGCTCCTACTGATGTGGATGTCGCCGCCGAGGGAGCGACGCCGTGTTGGAAGTGGCCGGCGACGCCACCGTGGATGGAGCCACGCCATGTCGGCTCGGGACCGAGCGCCGACAACACCATGAGATCGAATCAAGAAGAAAATGTGGCGATTAGTGTACAACCTCTTTGGTGGGATGATTAGGCCTCAGCTTCATCTGAGGAAACGGTGATGATGATGCTCTTCCGGTGGTCCAGGTGAAGACGGTGGTGTGGGAATGGAGGTGGCGCTAAAGATGAGGGGAACGTCGGGGCCGCTCCTTGGAGGTGGAGGACAGGGTGGCTGAACCGGCAGGACGATGAGATCGATGATGAATCCTCATCCGGTACGGTGGATGAGGGACGTCGAGGTGTTGCTGTGGACGTCATCGTCGGGGAAGAGGCTCCGATAGGGTGGCGGACGAAGGAGGTGTGGGGCTTCATGGGTTTTCGCGGCCTCGGTCTTCGAATGGGTGGGCTGATGGGATGGGAGTGGGGAACCATGGCTTAGGGACGCGCTTGTCCGAAATGTTGGGTAAGTTACGAAAGTACCTCCACTGATTTGTGCTAGGCGGTTCTTTCGGTTCAGGGGTATCACGGGCATTTCGCGTGTCGGGATTTCGCACGTGGTGGGAGTTTTCGTGCGCGTTGTAATTTTGGGTTAGCAAGATGTGGGTTGAGATGGAGGGAGTTTTCGGAGCTCAACGAGACAATGATATATCTTAAATATTTCGGGGTAACAAGGAGCGGGTTGAAACTTCCGAACAAGCCTAACATGTACTGTACCAAATCAATCTGCACTTCCATCGATGAAAAAACAAAAAGAAATCAATTCGCACCACACAAGAGAGTCTAGTCCCGTGTACTGTACCAAATCAATTCGCACTACAAATGCCATTCAAAACTTTGAATTCATGTTATGTTCAATTAAAATATTTCGGTGCGTGTATAATGCATGCAACCTGCTACTCAAATGAACGTTTCAGTGCATTCAAACGTATATACTACCGCTTCAATATGAACTAAATTTGAATTTGTTTCTCTATTTGAATAAGATCTGCAATAATGATTGTTGTGAAGTCAAACTGAGGGAGTCCTGGATTAGGGGGTCTCCGAACAGCCGGACTATATCCTTTGGCCGGACTGTTGGGTAATGAAGATACAAGATTGAAGACTTCATCCCGTGTCCGGATGGAACTCTCCTTGGCGTGGAAGGCAAGCTTAGCAATACGGATATGTAGATCTCCTCCCTTGTAACCGACTTTGTGTAACCCTAGCCCCCTCCGGTGTCTATATAAACCGGAGGGATTAGTCCATAGAACAACAGACAATCATACCATAGGCTAGCTTCTAGGGTTTAGCCTCTACGATCTCGTGGTAGATCAACTCTTGTAAAACTCATATCATCAAGATCAATCAAGCAGGACATAGGGTATTACCTCCATCGAGAGGGCCCGAACCTGGGTAAACATCGTGTCCCCTGCCTCCTGTTACCATCCGCCCTAGACGCACAGTTCGGGACCCCCTACCCGAGATCCGCCGGTTTTGACACCGGCATTGGTGCTTTCATTGAGAGTTCCACTGTGTCGTCACCATAAGGCTTGATGGCTCCTTCGATCATCGGTAACGATGCGGTCCAGGGTGAGGTTTTCCTCCCTGGACAGAACTTCATATTCGGCGACTTCGCACTACGGGCCAACTCACTTGGCCATCTGGAGCAGATCGAGAGCTATGCCCCTGGCCATTAGGTCAGGTTCGGAAACCTAAACTACACTGTCGACATCTGCGGAGACTTGATCTTCGACACACTCAAGCCCATGTCAGGTGCGCCGCACGATCACGATGAGCATGATCTAGCTCTGCCGTTGGATAGTGTTTGAGAGATCACACCTACAACTACTCCGACCTTCAATCCGGAGCAAATTGCGCCATCCGAGGACGGAGGGATAGACCCCGCCATGGGGGCCGCACTTTCATTGGCGATGGAGACTAATACTGACTTCACCCTTACGAGAGTCGTGTTGCCGGACCATTGGATCCGTCTCTGGCCATGGACTCCGAGCCGCCTGCGCCCATGCCTATCGAATCCGATTGGGTGCCGATCATGGAGTTCACCTCCGCGGATATCTTTCAGCACTCGCCTTTTGGCGATGTGCTAAAATCCTTAAGGTCTCTCTCCTTGACAGGAGAACCTTGGCCGAACTATGTCCGGCTAGAATGTTATGCGAACGACGAAGAAATTCGCTCCCCACCCACCACCCACTTAGTAGACACTGTCGAAGATTTAACCGACATGCTCGACTTCGACTCCGAAGACATCGACGGTATGGACGACGATGCAGGAGAAGAATAGGAACCACCGCCCATAGGGCGCTGGACCGCTACCTCATCATATGATATATACATGGTGGACACCCCCAAATAAAACAATGGTGACGAAACAATGGGGGACGACCCTTCCAAGAAGCAACCCAAGCGCCGACATCAGCGGCACCGCTCTAAGTCCCGCCATAGCAAAAGTAGTGATAACGGCACAAGAGATAATAACACTCCGGATAGTGCCGAAGACGACAACAATCCCCTCCAGCTCGATTTGGAGCGAGAGAGCGAACAAGCTAGCCCTCTAGAGCGGGCAGCGGATGGAGAATCGGAGGAGGACAATTACATGCCTCTCTCCGAAGACGAGGTGAGCCTCGGCAACGAAGAATTTATCATGCATGAGGATCCCGTCAAGCAGGAGCGCTTCAAGCGCAGGCTTATGGCCACATCAAATAGCTTGAAGAAAAAGCAACAACAGCTTCAAGCTGATCAAGATCTGCTAGCAGACAGATGGACCGAAGTCCTTGCGGCCGAGGAATACGAACTCGAGCGCCCCTCCAAGAGTTTCCCAAAGCGCATGTTGCTACCTCAACTCAAGGAGTAAGCATCAAAACCTACATCACCAGTTTACGATGCGGCTGACCGGCCGCCTCATGGCCGAGCCAGAGAGGCGTTTCAGCCTGAGGTTCAGCCTGCACCCCGCCGCCACTCAAACAAAAATACCAAGGCCCGGGGCAACACATGGGACCTGCGAGACGTATTGGAAAGCAGGGCAAAACATGCATAGTCGATATACGGGTCAAGGGGGCGTGCGCCAACGCGCGACGATGACCGTCACGCCGGATACACTAAAAGTAAATCCGACCAGGCCGAACACAGCAGACAAGACTCATTTGAACTACGTCGTAATATAGCTCGGCACAGAGGCACCGCACACCCCCTATGCTTCACTGATGAAGTTATGGATCACGAATTCCCGGAGGATTTTAAACCCGTAAATATCGAATCGTATGACGGTACAACAGATCCTGCTATATGGATTGTGGATTTTCTCCTCCATATCCACATGGCTTGCGGTGATGATCTGCATGCCATCAAGTACCTCCCACTTAAATTCAAAGGACCAGCTCGGCATTGGCTGAATAGCTTGCCAGCAGACTCCGTCGGCAGTTGGGAGGATTTGGAACACGCATTCCTTGACAACTTCCAAGGCACTTATGTGCGACCACCGGATGCTGATGACTTGAGCCATATAACTCAGCATCCTGGGGAATCGGCCAAGCAATTCTGGACACGGTTCCTAACTAAGAAAAACCAAATTGTCGACTGTTCGGACACAGAGGCCTTACAGCATTCAAGCATAACATCCGTGACGAGTGGCTCGCCCGGCACCTCGGCCAGGAGAAGCCAAAGTCTATGGCAGCCCTCACGACACTCATGACCTGCTTTTGCACGGGCGAGGATAGCTGGCTAGCTCGCAGCAACAACACATCAAGGAATCCGGGCACTTCGGATACCAAAGATGCCAACGGTAGACCATGCCATAACAGGTAAAAGTGCCGCAACAACGGCAACAACGCCGATGATACGGCAGTCAATGCCGGATTCATAGGCTCTAAATCCGGTCAGTGGAAAAATCCATTCAAAAGAAGTACTCCGGGACTGTCCAGTTTGGATCGCATACTCGATCGTTTGTGTCAAATCCACGGCACCCGAGATAAGCCATCCAATCACACCAACAGAGAATGCTGGGTGTTCAAGCAGGCCGACCAGTTGAATGCCGAAAACAAGGACAAGGGGCGGCATAGTGATGACAAGGAGGAGCCCCAGCTACCGAACACGGGAGGACAGAAAAGGTTCCCCCCACAAGTGAAGACGGTGAACATGATATACGCAACCCACATTCCCAAGAGGGAACGGAAGCGTGCACTAAGGGACGTCTATGCGATGGAGCCCGTCGCCCCAAAGTTCAACCCATGGTCCACTTGTCCGATCACCTTCGATCACAGGGATCACCCCACTAGTATCCGTTATGGCGGATCCGCCACATTGGTCCTAGACCCCATCATCGACGGATTTCACCTCACTCGAGTCCTTATGGACGGCGGCAGTAGCCTGAACCTACTCTATCAGGATACAGTGCGCAAAATGGGTATAGACCACTCGAGGATCAAACCCACCAAAACCACCTTTAAGGGTGTCATCCCAGGTGTAGAGGCCCATTGCACGGGCTCAATTACATTGGAAGTGGTCTTCGGAGCTCCGGACAACTTCCGAAGCGAGGAGTTAATCTTCGATATCGTCCCGTTCCGTAGTGGCTATCACGCACTGCTCGGGCGAACCGCATTTGCAAAATTTAAAAAGGTACCGCATTATACATACCTCAAGCTCAAGATGCTAGGACCTAGGGGGGTCATAACAGTTAATGGAAACACAAAACGCCCGCTCCGCACGGCAGAACATACTGCAGCCCTCGCAGCTGAAGCACAAAGCAGCCTTTTTAGGCAAACCGCCAATTCGGCGATATAGCCCCCGGACACCGTAAAGCGAGTCCGGAGTAACCTGCAACAGGATTGCCTCGCACATTTAGAGCTCGCCTAGCAATCCGGCCCCCGGCCCAGTCCCAGTCAACCGAAGAAATCCGTGCCGCGCGTACATAATTATGCACTGAAAATACCATGGGCATAGGCGGGGGCACGATCAGTGCATGTCCCGCAATGCGGCTTAACCACACTAGGGGCTGCCTACCTTTATCATTTTTTCTCTTTCAGGATCTTACTCTCTGGAAGCCCTTTCCGGTAGTATGATTGCCGGACACATTACGGGAAGGAACAACCAAGGAGGCAAGAGTCTAAGACGTACAAGCGAACCCCCAGGTGGTCTCTACTAAAAATCGGTATACCCGCTTTTTACTACCCATACGCAGCTTGCCCTTGGATAGGACATGTCAAATAGTCCTATTTCTTGCTTATTGCACTACTTGTACCAGTACGCTTCAACGTATTATTTAAATAACAATGCATAGCATTAGTCTATTATTGCATTATACATCTTTTTCTTTCTTTTATATGTTCATTTCGACAACTTGCACTCGTACATTCTGGTACGGTCAGTACGCCAGGGGCTTTTTCGTTTACCCCATAATACGGCGTGAGAAGTCCGAACACTTTCGATAGTGCGGCACCCCGTACTTATAACATTATATGCATCAGATACGAATCATGTCTTGGGTCAATAGTTGGGTTTGCCCGGCTCCCATGTTTTGGTACCTTACGTTCTGCTATATCAGCTAAGGTAGCACTAGGAGAACTACTGTGATTGTGTCCCGGTTCTTCCGGACGAGCACCTCAGTAGAGAAAGCCGAAAACTGACTGTCATGATAAGACGAGAACTGGTCGCTGTTCGAGAGGTCTCAAGTCCTTAAAGACTTTTTCCGCTTCGGGCGAGGAGTTGGCCTTGCCCGACTTAGGCATATATAGCGCCCCAAATTCGGCCTTCCGAATACTAGGGGCTTCACCAAAATTTAAAATGGTAGACTTCTATGGCTAAGTGAGAGTGATAAAGCCTTATAATCTGATTGCCTGGTTCGTTGTGCTGAACACCTGCCTCGAAGGACCCAAAATTGGGATTAAGAGTGCTCAGGTTTATCCCGAACACCCCAATACTAGGTACATGGGGGCAGAAGCCGATGACTAGCCAACTCTCAGATTTTATAAACAGCCGCATAGAAGGTAATATTTTAAATTCAAAAAGCGTTGTATAGCACAAATGAACTCGTTTCAAATAAAAAGTATCACATAAGCATGTTCATTCAAAAATTACATCTCTGGCACATTCATCCGCCACAAGGCGGGAACCCTTCAGGACACTGTCATAATACATTTCGGGGCAGCGATGCTCCTTGCCCTCCGGCGGCCCCTCCTTCACCAGCTTCACGGCATCCAGCTTCGCCCAGTGCACCTTCGCCCGGGCAAAGGCCCTGCATGCACCCTCGATGCAGATGGACCGCTTTATGACTTCAAGCCGTGGGCAGGCATCCACAAGCTGCCTCACCAGACCGAAGTAGCTGCCAGGCAGGGGCTCGCCAGGCCACATCCGGACTATCAGACCCTTCATGGCATGTTCGGCTGCCTTGTGAAGCTCGACCAATTGCTTCAGTTGGTCGCTCAAGGGCATTGGGTGTTCGGTCCCAGTATACTGAGACCAGAACAACTTTTCCGTCGAGCTCCCCTCCTCAGCTCGGTAAAACTCTGCGGCATCCAGTACACTACGGGGAAGATCTGTGAATGCTCCTAGAGAGCTCCGAATTCGGGTAAGTAAAAGGAAAGTTTCCTTCACATGCTTGCTTTGCATAATGAATGCCTTACCCGCTGCTATCTTCTTCACCTCATCCATCTCCTGGAGGGCCATGTGGGCTTCAGCCTTGGCGCTCCATGCGCTTTCGAGCGCCTTCACAAGCTCGTACTCTCGTGTCTTATAGTCAAGATCCAAGGACTCGTGTTTTTTGGCGAGAGCCTCAAGCTCTTGCTGCACATCGCCTACCCGTGCTTCTTGCTTTTCCCGCTCAATGCGCTCCTTGGCCGTCTTGTCTTCGGCCTCGGACAGCGCCTTCTTCAGGGTCGCCACCTCGGTCGTGGACCCTGGCAAAATTCATGATGATCCTATTACTTTACAACCGAACATATTTTTAATGTATAGACAAGGTATTGCTTATCTTTGCTCTCCTCGAGCTACCTCTTGGTAAGGCCGAGCTCGTCCTCGGATCGCTCCAGGTCCTGCTTCAGTGCAGAGACCTCCGCAGTACGTGCGGCAGCGGCCAACAGTGAAGCCTGCACATGCACATGGACATATTCTGATTAGACTCCTGAGTCATTATTTGATCCTCTATTCGGCCTTTCTCCGCGAACGCCAAACAGAGCATCAGGGGCTACTGTCTATGCAGTAATATTTCCTTATATTTTGATTGCTTACCTCAAAGACTGTTAGGAGGCTGGCACAAGCTTTGGTTAGTCTGTTTTTGGCGGACTGAACCTTCTCAATCACCGCACTCATGATAGTGCGGTGCTCTTTATCGATGGAAGCGCCGCGGAACGCTTCCAACAAGTTGTCTGGTGCATTTGGATGGGAAGAGGCCACCGGTACGGGCGGCTTGCCCCCCTTAACGGGGGATCGCCTATCGGAGTCCGGAACCATCGAAGGTTCCGGCACAGTGTTCGGCTCGGGGCCGGACTTGGAGCCCGTGGGAGTCTTGCTCCCTTTGCGCCCAGGGTCCGGAAGGTCGCCTCGAGGCTGTAACGCCCTCGATGCGGCTATAGCTCCCACGTGTCGAGGCACGACTTAGAGGCATAACCGCATTGAAAGCAATGTCGCAAGTCAGGCAATCATTACAACATCCCATGTAATATATAATAAAAGGGGGAGATAACATAGTTGGCTTACACTCGCCACGTCACATCAGAGTACACAAATAACATCCATCATACAAATCACTCATGGCCCGACTACGGTGCCAAAATAGAAAAGACCCCCAACATGCGACAAGGCCCTGAATCGATTACCCCAACTAGGCACCACTACTGATCATCCGGAAAAGACACGTAGTATCGCTGAGAGTCCTCGTCGAACTCCCACTTGAGCTCGTAATCGTCAACTGGAGCAGAAACACCTGGACCTGCATCTGCAGTTGTAGTATCTATGAGCCACAGGGACTCAGCAATCTCACACCCACGCGATCAAGACTATTTAAGCTTATAGGACAGGTACGGCAATATAAGTGGAGCTGCAGCAAGCGACTAGCATATATGGTGGCTAACTTATACGCAAAAGAGAGCGAGAAGAGAAGGCGAAGCACGAGCGAGAAGCTAAAGGAACATCCTGCGCAAGCATAACTCCAACACCGTGTCCACTTCCCGGACTCCGCCGAGAAGGGGCCATCACGGTAACACACACGGTTGATTCATTTTAATTAAGTTTAGTTCAAGTAATCTACAACCGGACATTAACAAATTCCCATCTGCCCATAACCGCGGGCACGGCTTTCGAAAGATCAATCCCTGCAGGGGGGTCCCAACTTAGCCCACAACAAGCTCTCACGGTCAACGAAGGAATAGACCTCCACCCAAGACACACCGATCAGACTCGGTATCTCGGTACAACAAGATGATTCGACAAGTTAAAACAAGTCCAGCAACACCGTCCGAATGTGCCGACAAATCCCGATAGGAGCTGCACATATCTCTTTCTCAGGGCACACTCAGATGAGCAATCCGTACAACTAAAACCAACCCTTGAGTTTCCCCGAGGTGGCGCTGCACAGGGCTCTAGTTCGGACCAACACTCAGAGGAGCACTGGCCCGTGGGGGGCTAAAATAAAGGTGACCTTCGGGCTCCAGAAACCCAAGGGAAAAAGAGGCTAGGTGGCAAATGGTAAAACCAATGTTGGGCATTGCTGGAAAAGCTTTAATCAAGGCGAACTATCAAGGGGTTCCCATTATAGCCCAACCGCGTAAGGGACGCACAATCCGGGAACATAACACCGATATGACGGAAACTAGGGCGGCAAGAGTGGAACAAAACACTAGGCGAGAGGCCGAGCCTTCCACCCTTTACCAAGTATATAGATGCATTAAGATAACATAGCAATATAATGATATCCCAACAAGTAAATAAATGTTCCAACAAGGAACGGCTCCAATCTTCACCTGCAGCTAACAACGCTATAAGAAGGGCTGAGCAAAGCGGTAACATAGCCAATCAACGGTTTGCTAGGACAATGGTGGGTTAGAGGTTCAACATGGCAATTGGGAGGCTGACAAGCAAAAGGTAGGCATCGTAGCAGTGGCAAAGCAAAAGAGCGAGCAAACTAGCATAGCAAAGATAGTAGTGATTTCGAGGGTATGATCATCTTGCCTGCACAGTTGTCAGAGTTGACTGGATCCTCACAAGCAAACTCAACGGGCTCCTCGGTAGCGAACTCGTCTCCCGGCTCTACCCAACAAGACAAACAAGCAACAAGGATACAATCAACCACGGGCAAGACCAAGCAATATGATGAAATGACGATATGCTATGCGGGATGCGATGCGGGATGCAAAATGCAAGATATGACAGGAAATGCATGAACCTGGCATCAACTTGGAAAACCAAGTGTGCCACTGGATAGAGGGGATGAAATCGCTTGGAAACGATATAAAGATCATTGGAATCGGAGTTACGGTTTGGAAATGGCGAGCGTTTTAAGATATGACACCGGTCTGCGATTTACAGCAAGTAGGCATCTAAATGCAACGAAATGAACATGCTACAACCACCAAACATGAAAACAAAATACATTACAGTGATGTACACAAGATGGTTGACAAAACACTAGCACTGAGCCATAGGCAAATTCATCCCTTAAGAGGTTCAAACAAGCATGGCTAAAACGCAAATGCAAAACAGATTCCAGACTTAGTGAAATTAACACTAGTCTGAAATTTCAGATCATGATGCTCTCTTCGGAGCAGCAAAACAACATAATAGAAAATCTGAACATGACAAGTAAGAGCATGGCATGGAGCTACTCAACAAGCTTAACAAAACACCCAAAGTGACCTGGGGCCAAAAGGGTTCACAAAATACTCTACCGAGCTCACGAACATAGCTCGAACACAATCAGTTTTCAGACTTAGTGAAAACTGAGACATGCTGAAATTTAACTCACGAAGGCATGTAAACGAGCTCGATGCACTCACTACGGTGCAAGTCATGGCAAGGAAAGCATATAACCAGCAAGAAGGCACAATGTGCTAGCTACACATGGCAAGAACAAAGGCATAGCATGCATGGAACACTAACGGTAGCATCGGCAAAATCGCAAACAAGTTGACGACCTGCCCAGATTAACAACGAAGCAAAAGTTGAGCTCGATTGAGACAACCTAGAGCACTCCACATATGTAAACAAAGACATGGATGGATAAAGCATAACATAAATATCAAAACTCTCTTACTGATCATCCTCAAAATAGGCACGGATCATTAGGAAACAAGCTGGACATATAGCATCATGAACTAAAATATCCCAGACTTAGTGAAAATCACTAAGTCCCTGAAATCAGCAATCTCAGGTACCTCTCTTCGCAAGCTTGCTCAAGACAACACACACATCCTAAAAATGCATGGGTGACACCTATGGAAAGAAGACAAAATTCTTAACAATACATCCTAAAGGGGCACAGGCATATCATGCACGAATTAAACATGGCAAAAATGACAAAAGTGCATGATGAACTAACGGATCTGCAATTTAACTCATGAAGCCTCATTCTAACAGCATTTTGGGCATCAAGATGACCTCAAATGCAAATGATGCAATGGAATGAAATGATGCACATGTCGAGGCGAAGATTTTGATATATCATATGCCCAAAACGGAGCTACGGTTGCGGAGATACAAGCAGTCAAAGATAGCAAAAAAAATAAGGGGGAAGAGGGAAAGTCAACCCCTAGGGTTTCAAAATTCCAGATCTGAGATCCAGATCGAGGCACGGGAACCGAGGCGGCCGGGGTACTGTAGCTCGCCGGAGTCGGAGCTCGCCGAGACGCGGGCCGTCGGTCGGGGAGGAGGTTGCCGGGGCGGCGCCGGCGTGGAGGCGGTCGGCGCGGCGCGGCGCCGGG
>NC_057794.1:435138109-435145629 GCF_018294505.1 Triticum aestivum
GTGTGTATATATAGGCATAAGTGGAGCTAGGAGAGTGCAAATGAGGTGCGGTTTTCGCCCACACGATCGTGATCGAACGACCGAGACGATGGAGCAGAGTTTGGTGGGTTTTGGGCCAAATTTGGGGGGTGTTGGGCTGCAACACACACGAGGCCTTTTCGGTCCCTCGGTTAACCGTTGGACTATCAAACGAAGTACAAAAGGTACGAAACTTGACAGGTGGTCTACCGGTAGTAAACCAAGGCCGCTTGGCAAGTCTCGGTCCAATCCGGAAATGTTTAATTCCAAACACAAAAGAAAGCTAGAAATGACCACCGGAGGAGAACAAAGCGCCGGAATGCAAAACGGACAACGGGGAAAATGCTCGAATGCATGAGATGAACACGTATGCAAATGCAAGGCACGTGATGACATGGTATGAGATGCATGAAAACGAAAACAACACACGGAGACAAGGACCCGAACCCGAGAAATAAATATAACTTAGCGCCGGAGACGGCAAGAGTTGGAGTACAAATGGGGAAAGTTACATCTGGGGCGTTACAACACTCCACCACTACGAAAAGATCTCGTCCCGAGATCTAGGACTGAAAGAACTCCGGGTACTCCGAACGGAGGTGATCCTCGCGTTCCCAGGTAGCTTCACGGTCGGAATGGTGTGACCACTTAACTTTGAGAAATTTAATTGACTTGTTGCGAGTCTTGCGTTCAGTCTCTTCAAGAATAGCAACTGGGTGCTCACGATAAGAGAGATCTTCTTGGAGCTCAATGTCCTCGAAGTTGACGGTGCGGTCAGGAGTCTTGAAGCACTTACGAAGCTGAGAGACATGGAACACATCATGAACATTTGCAAAGTTTGAAGGAAGCTCAAGTTGATAGGCGAGGTCGCCTCTCTTGCTGACAATATTGAAAGGTCCCACGTATCTAGGGGCAAGCTTCCCTTTGATACCGAAGCGACGAGTACCTTTCATAGGAGAGACGCGGAGGTAAACGTGATCTCCGATCTCGAAAGCCAGATCACGGTGCTTACTATCATAGTAGCTCTTCTGGCGGGACTGGGCTGCTTTGAGGTTATCACGAATGACTTTGCACATTTCTTCTGCCTCTGTGATTAGGTCATTGCCCAGCAGCTGACGTTCACCGGTTTCAGACCAGTTGAGAGGGGTACGACACTTCCTGCCATACAGAATTTCAAAGGGGGCCTTGCCCGAACTTGCTTGAAAGCTGTTGTTGTATGAGAATTCAGCATAAGGAAGACAATCCTCCCACTTCATGCCGAAAGAAATCACACAAGCCCTGAGCATGTCTTCGAGAATCTGGTTGACACGCTCGACTTGACCGCTCGTTTGAGGATGGAAAGCTGTGCTGAAGCGGATGTTGGTGCCCATGGACTTCTGAAAAGAATCCCAAAACTTGGAGGTAAAGATGCTGCCATGGTCTGAAGATATCACTTGAGGAATACCGTGCAGAGAGACAATGCGAGAGGTATAGAGTTCCGCCAATTGAGCTGCAGTAATTGACTCTTTGATAGGCAGAAAGTGAGCCACTTTGGTGAGCTTGTCGATGACGACGAATATAGCATCATTGCCACGCTTGGACTTTGGAAACCCAGTCACGAAGTCCATTTCAATGTGGTCAAACTTCCATTCTGGAATGGCAAGAGGTTGGAGGAGACCAGCTGGCCTTTGGTGTTCTGCCTTCACTCTTCTGCAGACATCACACTCGTTCACGAATTGAGCGATCTCGCGCTTCATTCGAGTCCACCAATAAGCTTGCTTGAGGTCCTGATACATCTTCGTACTCCCAGGGTGGATGGAGAGGAGAGAGTTGTGAGCCTCATCCATGATCACCTTACGAAGTTCACCTTTGGGCACAACAATTCGATCCTCGAAGAAGAGAGTGTGCTTGTCATCAAGTCGGTAGCACTTGTACTTGGACTGACTCTTTGCAATACCAATCTTCACCTTCTTCACCATATCATCAAGAAGTTGGGCTTGGCGAATCTGGTCTTCTAAGGTAGGAGAGACTTGAAGGTTGGCGAGGAAACCTTGAGGAACAATTTGCAGATTAAGTTTGCGGAAAGCTTCACAAAGCTCGGGTTGATAAGGCTTGAGAATTAGACTGTTGCAATATGCTTTCCTGCTCAAAGCGTCAGCAATCACATTGGCCTTGCCTGGAGTATACTCAATACTCGGATTGTACTCTTGAATCATTTCGACCCATCGAGTCTGCCTGAGGTTGAGATTAGGCTGAGTGAAGATGTACTTGAGACTCTTGTGATCAGTGAAAATGTCCACTTTTGTTCCCAATAGAAGATGTCTCCAAGTCAACAAAGCGTGCACAACTGCCGCCAACTCGAGATCATGAGTGGGGTAGTTCTTCTCATTAGGCTTCAACTGGCGAGAGGTATAAGCAACAACTTTCTTCTCTTGCATTAGTACAGCACCGAGACCTTGGAGAGAGGCATCACAGAAGACCTCGTACAGCTTGGTTTCATCAGGCGGAGTCAGAACTGGAGCAGAGATCAATTTCTCTTTCAAAGTGTTGAAAGCAATATCACACTCCGGATACCAAACGTACTTGACGTGCTTCTGAAGAAGATTTGAGAGAGGCTTGGCGATCTTAGAAAAGTTTTCAACGAATCTTCGGCAATAGCTTGCGAGACCGAGGAAACTGCGGAGTTGCTTCACGTTCTGAGGAGGTTCCCAATTCACAATTGCGGACACCTTCTCAGGATTCACGGAAATGCCCTTGGCAGAGATGATATGACCAAGATAAAGAACCTCATCGAGCCAAAATTCACACTTGGAGAACTTGGCGTAGAACTGATGTTCCCTGAGCTTGTCAAGAACCAAACGCAAGTGCTTGGCATGATCTTCCTTGTTCTTGGAGAAAACCAGAATGTCGTCGAGATAGACCAAAACGAATTCATTGGTGTAGGGGCTGAAGATGAAGTTCATCATGTGAGAGAACGTCGGAGGAGCGTTGGCGAGGCCAAAAGACATGACGGTGTATTCATATGAACCAAAGCTTGTTCTGAACGCCGTCTTGGGAATATCTTGCTCACGAATACGAATCTGATGATAACCCATACGGAGATCAAGCTTGGAGAATACTTGAGCACCCTTGAGTTGTTCGAACAGCTCATTGATGTTGGGAAGTGGGTATTTGTTCTTGATGGTCTTCTTGTTCACTGGACGGTAATCAACACAAAGTCGACTCGATCCATCCTTCTTCTTCACAAAAAGAACACCACAACCCCACGGAGAAGTACTAGGCCGAATGAGACCCAATCTTTCTTGCTCATCGAGTTGTTTCTTCAACTCCTTCAACTCTTCGGGGCCGAGCTTGTAGGGACGTTTGCACACAGGTTCCGTACCGGGCTCAAGTTCAATAACAAATTCAACCGGCCGGTTTGGAGGCATCCCTGGATGTTCTTCTGGAAAAACGTCTTGATACTCACAAACAACCGGAATCTGCGAAATAGCATCCAATTCACCCTTCTCATTGAGAGAAAACAACTGGATGGAATTATCCCGAGCAGCAAAGACAATTACATCCTCAGACGAATGAGTCAGTTGAATCTGCCTGGCTGCACAATCAAGATGAGCTTTATGCTTAGAGAGCCAGTCCATCCCAAGAATAAGATCAATGTCAGAATTGCCAAGAACCACCGGAGAAGAGAGAAACTTGCAGTCGCCCAAAGTGATTGTAACATCCGGAACACACACTCGAGATGTCAAGAGGCTGGCCGGAGAGTCAATAGACAACGGTCTCGGCAACATTTGAGTAACAAAATCATGCTTGGAAGCAAAAGGTCTCGAGATGAAACAATGCGATGCACCAGTGTCAAAAAGAACTTTTGCAGGAATATCATTAACAGGAAGGTTACCCATGATCACATCTGAAGAATCCTCTGCCTGAGCTACATTCACCATATTGACCTTGGCGTGCTTGGGATTGTGCTTGACCACAGCTGTACTTGCCGATCTGACAGGAGGAGGAGGAGGAAGACGCCTCTGGTTGGTACACTTGTTGGCATAGTGACCCTTCTGTTGGCACTTGTTGCACGTGACCTCTGAAAGCGGACGGTGATACGGAGCACTCGGTCTTGGTGCTTGAGACGAAGACTTGTTCTGAAAGCCTGGGTTGGGTGGGTGGGAGAAACCACTGCCACCTTTGCTCTTCTGCTGATACGGCTGACGGAACGGAGGAGGAGGAAGCCAATACTTCTGCTGCTTGACCACTTGAGTAGAGGAAGACGGAGTAACATCTCTGGCACGCTTCCTGGAAGCATCACACCTCATCTGAGTAGCCTCTTGCTTCAGTGCCATGTTGTAGAACTCATCGTATCTCAACGGCTCAAAGAGGACAAGAGCGAGCTGAATTTCCTCACGAAGCCCACCCCTGAACTGATAGATCATGCTCTTCTCATCAGGAACATCCTGCTTGGCAAAACGGGCGAGCTTCTGGAACAACTTGTTGTAGTCATAGACAGACAAAGAGCCTTGCTTCAGATTGCGGAATTCCTGACGCTTACTCTCAACCACACTTTGAGGGATGTGATGAGCGCGGAAATCTTGACGGAAATCGTCCCAAGTGATAACACGTCCACCTCTGGAATCCTTGTACTGCTGGAACCACTCTGCAGCCTGATCTTTGAGCTGGAAAGAAGCGAACTTGACGAAATCTTCAGGCCTGACGTTGCTGCATTCAAAATGCTTGCCCAGATCCACTAGCCAATCGTCAGCATCGGTAGCCTCAACACAACCGCTGAACGTCTTTGGGCCATTTGCGAGGAACTGGTTCAGTGTAGCAAAATGGTGCTGATTGTGGCCTTGATTCCCTTGACGGCCTTGATTCCGCTCTTGGAGGATTTGCATGATCAACTGTGTATTTGCATTAGTAGCGGCCATCACAGCTTGCCATGCTTCCGGAGGAGGCGGAGGTGGAGGCGGATCAGGATTCGGAGTCGTGCGCGTTGGAGGAGCCATCCTGAAGAGGTTGACCACCATTAGCACATAGGTAGATAACAATATAGAAGCTGAATCCAACGGAATGAAAATTGCAACATATAGTCTTCACATCCGAACAAAATGAACGAATGCATTCCTCTTCAAATGGTCACATATCCATAAATTGCGAAGCCACGAAGAATTAAGGTAGAGAAATAAATCAACAAGGTACGGATCAAGAACGAATAATCGGTAAGAAATCCCAATCTCAAACCAATATCCGTGGAAGAAGAACTAGAGCTACTAGAATTCCCACCTATGAAATTCCCGAACCTTTCTGGTTATGCAATCAGGTGTTGGGGATACAGGGGAAGCACAATATCTCACCCAAACTAGCAAATCCTACATCCAACTGTATCCATCCTTCAACACATAACCAAGAAAACTTCGGAAACCATCTACCTCAACCTTCGAAAAGCATCCGTTATACAAGTTATGGCGATACTCCCGAACTCCCGCCCCAGTACTGGGTGGCGTCGAGGTTATCTCACCAACGAACTGCATAAAGGAGATTTCCGATGTCGCGCACATATCTCAAGTATACCAGAATTGCAACGATAAAATTGTGACGACAACACCTCGGAGCTCAACTCCCCGGGACACTGCCACAACCCCTAAAGACAGGAGGCACCAAGAACAATGTTCTCGT
Organism: Triticum aestivum; assembly: GCF_018294505.1. Classification (NCBI taxonomy): domain Eukaryota; kingdom Viridiplantae; phylum Streptophyta; class Magnoliopsida; order Poales; family Poaceae; genus Triticum; species Triticum aestivum. The sequence continues at coordinate 435,143,774 of NC_057794.1, forward strand.
CACAAAACCATCGGAACAAATCCAAGATACTCGCATGATCCTAAAATTTTTTTTAGTGAAATTTGAGAAGAGAAGAGTCAAAACTCTACGCCAGGATGCCTTACCAGAGCGATGAGGAGACTGGGAAGTAAAAAGAATTCCTAAGTTCTCCGATATATAATTCCTAAGGACTCAAAACATTTTTCTAGACACAACTCGGCTGCTAAAAACGATCAAGCAATGGGGCTCCTAAGGTCAGGGAAGGCTCTGATTACCAACTTGTAACGCCCTCGATGCGGCTATAGCTCCCACGTGTCGAGGCACGACTTAGAGGCATAACCGCATTGAAAGCAATGTCGCAAGTCAGGCAATCATTACAACATCCCATGTAATATATAATAAAAGGGGGAGATAACATAGTTGGCTTACACTCGCCACGTCACATCAGAGTACACAAATAACATCCATCATACAAATCACTCATGGCCCGACTACGGTGCCAAAATAGAAAAGACCCCCAACATGCGACAAGGCCCTGAATCGATTACCCCAACTAGGCACCACTACTGATCATCCGGAAAAGACACGTAGTATCGCTGAGAGTCCTCGTCGAACTCCCACTTGAGCTCGTAATCGTCAACTGGAGCAGAAACACCTGGACCTGCATCTGGAGTTGTAGTATCTGTGAGCCACAGGGACTCAGCAATCTCACACCCACGCGATCAAGACTATTTAAGCTTATAGGACAGGTACGGCAATATAAGTGGAGCTACAGCAAGCGACTAGCATATATGGTGGCTAACTTATACGCAAAAGAGAGTGAGAAGAGAAGGCGAAGCACGAGCGAGAAGCTAAAGGAACATCCTGCGCAAGCATAACTCCAACACCGTGTCCACTTCCCGGACTCCGCCGAGAAGGGGCCATCACGGTAACACACACGGTTGATTCATTTTAATTAAGTTTAGTTCAAGTAATCTACAACCGGACATTAACAAATTCCCATCTGCCCATAACCGCGGGCACGGCTTTCGAAAGATCAATCCCTGCAGGGGGGTCCCAACTTAGCCCACAACAAGCTCTCACAGTCAACGAAGGAATAGACCTCCACCCAAGACACACCGATCAGACTCGGTATCTCGGTACAACAAGATGATTCGACAGGTTAAAACAAGTCCAGCAACACCGCCCGAATGTGCCGACAAATCCCGATAGGAGCTGCACATATCTCTTTCTCAGGGCACACTCAGATGAGCAATCCGTACAACTAAAACCAACCCTTGAGTTTCCCCGAGGTGGCGCTGCACAGGGCTCTAGTTCGGACCAACACTCAGAGGAGCACTGGCCCGTGGGGGGCTAAAATAAAGATGACCTTCGGGCTCCAGAAACCCAAGGGAAAAAGAGGCTAGGTGGCAAATGGTAAAACCAATGTTGGGCATTGCTGGAAAAGCTTTAATCAAGGCGAACTATCAAGGGGTTCCCATTATAGCCCAACCGCGTAAGGGACGCACAATCCGGGAACATAACACCGATATGACGGAAACTAGGGCGGCAAGAGTGGAACAAAACACTAGGCGAGAGGCCGAGCCTTCCACCCTTTACCAAGTATATAGATGCATTAAGATAACATAGCAATATAATGATATCCCAACAAGTAAATAAATGTTCCAACAAGGAACGGCTCCAATCTTCACCTGCAGCTAACAACGCTATAAGAAGGGCTGAGCAAAGCGGTAACATAGCCAATCAACGGTTTGCTAGGACAATGGTGGGTTAGAGGTTCAACATGGCAATTGGGAGGCTGACAAGCAAAAGGTAGGCATCGTAGCAGTGGCAAAGCAAAAGAGCGAGCAAACTAGCATAGCAAAGATAGTAGTGAT
>NC_057794.1:435146135-435147666 GCF_018294505.1 Triticum aestivum
AGGAAATGCATGAACCTGGCATCAACTTGGAAAACCAAGTGTGCCACTGGATAGAGGGGATGAAATCGCTTGGAAACGATATAAAGATCATTGGAATCGGAGTTACGGTTTGGAAATGGCGAGCGTTTTAAGATATGACACCGGTCTGCGATTTACAGCAAGTAGGCATCTAAATGCAACGAAATGAACATGCTACAACCACCAAACATGAAAACAAAATACATTACAGTGATGTACACAAGATGGTTGACAAAACACTAGCACTGAGCCATAGGCAAATTCATCCCTTAAGAGGTTCAAACAAGCATGGCTAAAACGCAAATGCAAAACAGATTCCAGACTTAGTGAAATTAACACTAGTCTGAAATTTCAGATCATGATGCTCTCTTCGGAGCAGCAAAACAACATAATAGAAAATCTGAACATGACAAGTAAGAGCATGGCATGGAGCTACTCAACAAGCTTAACAAAACACCCAAAGTGACCTGGGGCCAAAAGGGTTCACAAAATACTCTACCGAGCTCACGAACATAGCTCGAACACAATCAGTTTTCAGACTTAGTGAAAACTGAGACATGCTGAAATTTAACTCACGAAGGCATGTAAACGAGCTCGATGCACTCACTACGGTGCAAGTCATGGCAAGGAAAGCATATAACCAGCAAGAAGGCACAATGTGCTAGCTACACATGGCAAGAACAAAGGCATAGCATGCATGGAACACTAACGGTAGCATCGGCAAAATCGCAAACAAGTTGACGACCTGCCCAGATTAACAACGAAGCAAAAGTTGAGCTCGATTGAGACAACCTAGAGCACTCCACATATGTAAACAAAGACATGGATGGATAAAGCATAACATAAATATCAAAACTCTCTTACTGATCATCCTCAAAATAGGCACGGATCATTAGGAAACAAGCTGGACATATAGCATCATGAACTAAAATATCCCAGACTTAGTGAAAATCACTAAGTCCCTGAAATCAGCAATCTCAGGTACCTCTCTTCGCAAGCTTGCTCAAGACAACACACACATCCTAAAAATGCATGGGTGACACCTATGGAAAGAAGACAAAATTCTTAACAATACATCCTAAAGGGGCACAGGCATATCATGCACGAATTAAACATGGCAAAAATGACAAAAGTGCATGATGAACTAACGGATCTGCAATTTAACTCATGAAGCCTCATTCTAACAGCATTTTGGGCATCAAGATGACCTCAAATGCAAATGATGCAATGGAATGAAATGATGCACATGTCGAGGCGAAGATTTTGATATATCATATGCCCAAAACGGAGCTACGGTTGCGGAGATACAAGCAGTCAAAGATAGCAAAAAAAATAAGGGGGAAGAGGGAAAGTCAACCCCTAGGGTTTCAAAATTCTAGATCTGAGATCCAGATCGAGGCATGGGAACCGAGGCGGCCGGGGTACTGTAGCTCGCCGGAGTCGGAGCTCGCCGAGACGCGGGCCGTCGGTCGGGGAGGAGGTTGCCGGGGCGGCGCCGGCGTGGAGGCGGTCG
>NC_057794.1:435148355-435165711 GCF_018294505.1 Triticum aestivum
GTGTGTATATATAGGCATAAGTGGAGCTAGGAGAGTGCAAATGAGGTGCGGTTTTCGCCCACACGATCGTGATCGAACGACCGAGACGATGGAGCAGAGTTTGGTGGGTTTTGGGCCAAATTTGGGGGGTGTTGGGCTGCAACACACACGAGGCCTTTTCGGTCCCTCGGTTAACCGTTGGACTATCAAACGAAGTACAAAAGGTACGAAACTTGACAGGTGGTCTACCGGTAGTAAACCAAGGCCGCTTGGCAAGTCTCGGTCCAATCCGGAAATGTTTAATTCCAAACACAAAAGAAAGCTAGAAATGACCACCGGAGGAGAACAAAGCGCCGGAATGCAAAACGGACAACGGGGAAAATGCTCGAATGCATGAGATGAACACGTATGCAAATGCAAGGCACGTGATGACATGGTATGAGATGCATGAAAACGAAAACAACACACGGAGACAAGGACCCGAACCCGAGAAATAAATATAACTTAGCGCCGGAGACGGCAAGAGTTGGAGTACAAATGGGGAAAGTTACATCTGGGGCGTTACAGAGGCGCCCCTAGGACCACCTCCCCTCAGCTCGGTGCCTTTCGGGACAACGCCTCGATGTTGTCTGTAGGGCAAGGGGTGGAGGCGGTCGGAAGTGAATCGCTATTTATATCCGACAAGTCCAAAGAACTGTTCGACAAAGATACGTCGAGATGAGCTCGGGACGGACTGCATAATCATATTCGGCATGAGGAGAAGCAGTGCAATAAAACATACAATAAATTACTATGGTATCCGGATACTTACAACTTCGCCAGGGGCTTGTCCCTGGGTAACCACTCGTTGCCGCTGTAGGTGGCCGTCGTGGAGCAGTCCGGAGGGAGGGTCCTTCCCTTCTTGGACCCTTCGACCTCCCCGGTTGGGCGGCCTTCCTTTTCTTGTCTCCCCGGCTGGGGGGAGAACTTTTCTCTTCCTTCTCCTTGTTTTTGTGGGAGGAGTGCGCGTCGGAGTCATCGGATGATGAGTCCGATGTGACCTTGCATCGGAGACCCTTTCGGGTCCTCGTGGCCTTCTTCTTCGTCTTCTTCACCGGCACCTCGTAAGGCGCCGGAGCCAGCATCTCTGTTAGGAGAGCGTCTGCAGGATCTTCAGGCAGGGGGCTGGGCAATCGAGCTGCTCCGCTGTCTCTACCCAGTCCTGTTAATGGCCTGGAAGCTTAGATCCCGCACACGATTAAATTGGGGCAAATAAATAAAAACTTACCGGATTGGCATGGCGCTTTGTGCTGAGTCCACGGTCCTCGGTAAGGGGAGGAGGTAACTCGGTGTCGAAGAGCTCTCACAGCATCTGGTGCTTGGCCGGGTCGAACTCCCATAGATTGAACGCCCGTCGTTGACACGGGAGGATCCGGCGGAAGAGCATGGCCTGGACCATGTTGACGAGCTTGATTTTTTGCTCATCATGTTCCGGATACAGGTCTGGAGTCCAGTCAGCTCTACCGAGGAACCCCAGGATAGGCCCTTCTCTTTCCAGGAAGTGAGCTGTGTGGGGATTCCGGATCGAAATTTGTGGGCCGCCACCCAGTTGGTGTCGCGCGGCTCGGTGATGTAGAACCACCCCGATTTCCACCCCTTAATGGTCTCCACATAGGAGCCTTCGAGCCAGGTGACGTCAGGCATTTTGCCCACCATGGCGCCTCCGCACTCTGCTTGCTGGCCGACCACCACCTTCGGTTTGACATTGAAGGTCTTCAGCCAGAGGCCGAAGTGGGGCCTGATGCGGAGGAAAGCCTCGCGCACGACGATAAACGCCGAGATGTTGAGGATGAAATTGGGGGCGAGATCATGAAAATCTAGCCCGTAGTGGAACATGAGCCCACGGACACACGGGTGGAGGGGAAATCCCAGTACGCGGACAAAGTGGGTAAGGAAAACTGCCCTCTCATGGGGTTCGGGCGTAGGGATGATCTGCCCCGCATCTGGCAGCCGGTGCATGATATCCGCGGCCAGATATCCGGCTTCCCGTAGCTTTGTGATGTTCTCCTCAGTGACGGCGGAGACCATCCACTTGCCTCCCGCTCTGGACATGCTTGCAGTGGTTTGAGGAGAAAGACGCGAACTTGGGTGCTGGAGCTTGAGTAGGCGAGAATGGATAAGCAAGGAGGAAGAAGGCGTGGGTAAAAAGGGTGGATCCTTGTCCCTTTATAAGGGCGGAAGAGGCGATGCACCTCCCCACTTCCCTGGTAAAATCGCTTATTCCCCAAGCGCCGTAATTGATGGCGCGGTTGGGTTACCCACACCCGTATTGATGAGAATCCCGTAATAAGGGGGACATGATCTCTGCCTTGACAAGACATGTCAAGAAAACTGCCTCGCGATATGTGCGGTCTTGGTTGAGAAAATGGTTCGAATAATGACCGGGCCATGACATGATGTCGTGTTGTCAAAACGTGTCAGCAGATTAGATTTGTGGAAATATCATTCTCTCTAAGGTGGTATGTGGAACTTGTTTTGTAGAGCCTAACACTATCCTTGTGTTCAAAATCTTCTATGGAGTATTCGGAAGAAGAACCTGCCTTGCAATGCCGAAAGACAAAACTGCGCGCTGGACTCATCGTCATTGAAGCCTGGTTCAGGGGCTACCGAGGGAGTCTTGGATTAGGGAGTCTCCGGACAGCCGGACTATATCCTTTGGCCGGACTGTTGGGTAATGAAGATATAAGATTGAAGACTTCGTCCTGTGTCTGGATGGGACTCTCCTTGGCGTGGAAGGCAAGCTTGGCAATACAGATATGTAGATCTCCTCCCTTGTAACCGACTTTGTGTAACCCTAGCCCCCTCTGGTGTCTATATAAACCGGAGGGTTTAGTCCGTAGGACAACAGACAATCATACCTTAGGCTAGCTTCTAGGGTTTAGCCTCTACGATCTCGTGGTAGATCAACTCTTGTAACACTCATATCATCAAGATCAATCAAGCAGGACGTAGGGTATTACCTCCATCGAGAGGGCCCGAACCTGGGTAAACATCGTGTCCCCTACCTCCTGTTACCATCCGCCTTAGACGCACAGTTCGGGACCCCCTACCCGAGATCCGCCAGTTTTGACACCGACACAAACCATTTGAATTCATTTCTCTATTTTAATAAGATCTACAATCATCATCATTGTCAAGTTAAACCATCATTTGTGTATTATCTTCACATCACACCACATGATTACTATCGAGTTAGATATGAACTATGTGTACTATATGAACTCGAACTCGATTTTTTGAATCCACTTTATGTTGACTTCAAATCACAGTACATTTCAAGCTCTAGCTAGATCTTCATAATCTAAACCATGTCTCATATGTATAATGTGTTTATCACATAATGTATGGTGCCCCGCCCCCTACTCCTACAAGTATTTAGATGTGAGTTGCAAATGCCACACATTACCACAAATTCAAACAAAATGTGAGATTGTTCGATATATAGTATTGTTTAGATTGTTCGATATTTAGTTGTAAGCTGCAAATGCCACACATTATCATAAATTCAAATAAAATGTGAGATTGTTCGATGTATAGTATGGTTTAGATTGTTCGACATTTAGCTGTGAGTTGCAAACAACATGCATTATCATGTTATGGTATAACATGTGCAAAACCACAGCACGCGTATCACCGCTATATTCATGCATGCATACATTTATAACACTATGATCTCCTACTCAAATATATGAATCCACTTTCATATCAAATTATCTTCTTTGTTAGTCTCTTACACCCACACAATCCTCTAACCTTTGTAGATAGCACTAACTTTCTCTCGTGCATGCACACGCCCTCCTCGCCCTCCCCCTTCCTCGGCATTCTATCCATTGCGCACATTCATTTGTTTCTCTTTAGGTCGCTCTCCCACAGTCTCCACAACTCCTTTCCGACATACATCGATCGATAAACCTCTCCAGCGATGTCTGCCTACAACATACACACGCACCTTCCATCTCCTCCTTTCTGTGTCCATGCCTCGTGTCTCTCATACGGCCCCACACACATGTAAACTCTCGCCCCTCTTTTCATCGATCTCACAATCGCACACTCCTCCCCCTATCTAGCTAGTAGCTCGACCTCTCGCACCACCTCCTAGCTCCATTCTCTCTGTCTATCCGTCTCACTGGGCCTTATTTGCCTCTAACAAATGGATGTACACTGACCAATCTCCCGCTATACATATAGCTAGCTAGGTCCTTATAACTCATTTTCCCCACGCGTTGATCGATCTACCTCATTAGTTATGTTTATCCCTTCCTCCGACAAACAACAATTGATCTACCGATCTTGTTAGGTTTGCTTGCCAAACACATGGTTCCCCTTCATCATCAATGCATGCGTCCCAACACATCTATCACTCACAGGCACACACAGAAACACATCCCCACTCTTATTGATAATATTGCAATTCTTCCCTCAGTTTGTCTAGTAGGCCTCTCCCACCATCTTCAAGAAGCAACTCGATCACCCATCCAGCACTCTACCCCTCTCCCTCCCCTCTCTCTCCTCTCTCTCTCCCTCTCTCTCTCTCGGTCCCAACCTATTTCCCGTCCTTCAGTTATGTATGGATGTCGATTGATCTCCCTCAAGACATAGATGGGTCTCTCCTTCTCAACACATATACAAGTCGTTCTACCTCTCTAGTTAGGCCTCTGCCTCCCCCCTCCTCCCCCCACTCACACCAATACATCGAGCGCTCTAGTCATGTCTCCCTACCACACACAAACTTGCCCTGTGCCCTCTGACGTTCTGGTAGGTCAGTCGCCCTATATCTTTGACTTGCACACACACAATTTTGATGGCTCTCTTCATCGATCTCGCAACCACCTACTTGATCCTCTCTTCGACTCTATCGATATCTATGACCCCTCCCTCTCTTCTCGGGGATCGCCCCTCTATATATGATATCAATAGGCCTCTATTTCACACACATTGCATGTGTCAAATTTTTGTTTGAGATGTCATCAACACATATTCCCACAAATACATTCACGAAATCACCCCCCAAACAAAAAACACGCACGAACACACACGCCATATGTCTAGGTTTGTCTCTCTCACACACACACCCACATTGGTGGGGATGTGCACGAAGAGAAGAGGTGCACACACGGCGCATGTACTCCCGTCTCTTTCCCAACCACACCTGCGCGGGTACACGGTGGAGCTCATTTCTATACGAAAAGGTAGCCCACGTGGTAATTTGACACGTGTACTGGTTGTCCCCTTGATGGAGGATCGTCTACGACGGGTGAACAAACAAATTGTGACTTGACGCGTTATGTTAAAAAGGAGGCAAACCATGTGGGGCCTACCTTAGAGGCAATGCTCTATACACTTGAGATGCTCTGTGCGTATTACTTTTGATGTGTCCTGTCAACTCGCAGAATGAGAGAAGCTTGCACAGTACGCCGTCTCCCCGCCCATGGGTGCGGTGTCTCGCAGGACGAGGTGAAGCTTGCTTACTACGCCTTATGCCCGCTCCCTCGCCCACGCACGCGGTGGCTCACAGGACGAGGAGAAAATTTTACTACTCCCTCCGTTTACTCCTCATCCCTACCTTGGTTAGAGAGATTATCATATTGTTTGGAATATATGTCCTTTAGTAGATTTCAATATGAACTACTAGTACATACTCCAAAGACTGATGTATATAGATGTATTTTAGAGTGTAGACTCACTCATTTTGCTCCGTATGTAGTCTATATTGAAACGGACATAATAGTACACACTCTCCCTTACCCCTCGACCCTCGCCCACGTGGTGGACATGTAGCAATTCATTCGGTCTCATATAGCCAGAACGATATATATTGCAGTACCATTATTACTTGACTTCCCAAAGAGGCGAAGAGCCAATCGCAAGGTTAATATTTTGGAGATGGCAAGCACAAGGTTTATTGGAGAACGAGTAGTAGTACGTACCAGCGGTATGTACTGTACGAGGTAGAAGGCAATAAGATGTATGTTTTGCGTGACAGTCTCTTCTTACAGGACGTGCTAGACCTAGTGGAGAGAAAAGGAAACAGCTCCACTATATACATAGCCAGGAAGAGCCTACATGGTTGCTTGCTGGGGTTCCCGACCCTCCATTATATTTATAAATAGGTTCATATGGAGAGAAAAGGAAACCGCTCCACTATATACATAGCCAGGATGAGCCTACATGGTTGCTTGCTGGGGTTGCTCTCTTCACACTCTCTCGCACAAAATGACTGTGGCCACATATCTAACATCCCGGCGAATCACGTCCGCCGGTGGAAGGGGTGGATGCTTAGTGTAGATGCGGTCGCCGTCGCCGTCGGCAAAAACCCACTGTCGGCACGTCCAGATCAGGGGTCCTCGACGTTCTCTCTCACAAAGCCGGTGAGGTTGCCTTCGTCCCTTGCTGACTGCCGTGACATGGGTAGTTGCCACCTCTCGCCACCCTCCTCTAGGTTGAGCTACGTCCCGACATCCCTCAGGTACAACTTCCTTTACATCCGGCTTGCACCACTGGTCCAGCTGCCCACATCACGCCATGTGGATATTTCTCTACTTCTATGCCCCGCACAGACCTCTACTTGCTTCTATGTAATATATTTGTGATGAGTTTATGTCTCATCAACTAGTCCCAGTAATCTTATTCTAATCATGCTTCTTCAATTTCTTTGCCAGAGGGATGCTCATCTCGATTTTGGTGAAACTGCACAAAATGATCATATGGTCAAAAGGTTGCAAACTTCATTTCTCCGGAAGCTCCAACGTTGCCAGCAAATTAAAGCCTAGTTATGGTTTACGGTTCAAGGGCTAGGGACTGCATGGATTGTTTTATCTTTAGCTATCTCTGTTCCAAAATAAGTGTCAACTTTAGTAGTAGTACAACTTTGTACTAAAGTTGCATAAAGTTGAGACACTTATTTTGGAACAGAGGGAGTACATATTGGCTATGATCTGTCAATCATTGAGATGCAATAGCATGCATGTTAGTCTCCTTTGTATTTGATGAAATGTTGCAGCTAGCAACCTTGGATGCAAGATACATGAAATAGAAGCTGGAAGCTTCATAGGATTGTACAAATTTATCTCGTTGAGAAATTACAGTACGATGTAAAGAGTTAGGTGTCGCACGGTGTCCAGAAAATATGGTGATAGTGTGAGATGGGCCATGTAATCACTGAGCCTGCATGTTTTCACTACTTCCGCACTTCTTTGCTGTAAGAATGGAGAAAATTGTAATCTAGTAAAAGCGTGGGACATCCAACAGTCGTACCACCTCAGTAATAATGACCAATGAGTCATCAAATCACATAGACTCGGCAGTAAGTTGGACGGACAAAGCAACCATCACTCTTGAATCCGCTTCTCCCTTCAATGCAGGCGCCAGTGAGAGGTCGTGTCCGCTCTGCCTGGGCATGAATGTGGCACCGATTCTTTGGAGTGGCGCTGACCATTTCAGGTGGGAAGCGCGTGCGGGTGATGGAGGGGCTTTGGGTGGGCGAGGCTGGTTAGGAGCGGGCGTGGCAGCTGTCCACTTGTCCCAACCGGACGCCTAGAAACGAGAGGATGCACCGACTCTCGTGGCTAAATCGTACACTACACACCATCTCTCCGTAGGAGTAGGTTAATGTGTCGCTCTCTCTAACACACACATGATTTTAAAGACACACACACACAGGCTAAGGTAAAAAAGAGTCTATATCTCAATTAATGAAGACTTGCATGTTACCATCCATATGTTACTACCCACTATGAAGGTAGTAACATAGACTAGTAACATATGCATGTTACTAGTCCAAGTTACTCACCACTATGACCAACATAGCAATGTAACCAAATGCTCCTTACTCTGCCTTGTTATCTCCCCCAGAAACCCAATGCATGGAGCGCAACTACGGGTTGATCAGTCAAGAAATCAAAGTCGGCTTGCATGCGAGTTAATACATGGCCCTGCATGGTAGCTAAAATGACATCTCTTAGTTGTTGTGATTAATTGTTGCGTTTAGAGACAGAAATCAGGGCTTTGATTGGAGGAAGGACTTGTCAAGTTTCTCCTTCTCCTCCAATTTGCTTGCACCTTGGTCCCGCTGCACCTTCTAACGTGACTTATTACACCTAGACGGAGCGAGTAATACGAGATATGGTGGCACACTGACTTAGGTCAAATACAAGTGCCCAAAATTGTGTGCATGTTGCAATAAGGATTCACTTAAAATAGTACGTGAGCGAACAAAGGGATCAATTGGACAGTGTTCACGAGCAGTAGCGAGATGTGTGAGGTAATATACACCGCTGGCGCTTTTAATTTTTCTTATTAATTTGTTTGTTTCACCCTCTGACCGGTGGGACCCAGCGTACTACGTGGAGAGAGGTAAGGTGACTAAGGTTGTATTATTTCTGTACTACCAACACTGCTTTAAATCCCAAAAGACCTTACCACCAAAGCCACATGACACGATTATGATTTAAATCTCAATGACTCCCAAGCAAAAAACACGGCATGCTTGTCACACGAATGCAAGAATGTACTATAAAAGGTTATTTTCCTCTCATTAAACATAACATGAGGGTGGTGTAGCTGGTTAGCCTGTTCGCTCATCAAACTTGAGGTCTCGGGTTTGATATACACACTTGAGCATAATTTTTTTTCTTTGACTTCTTTCTTCCACCCAATGACAGGTAGGCCCCACATGACAGAGAGATAAAGTGATCTGGGGTGGTGCCATGAGGATTCTTTGACTGGTCAAAATGGATGGATACGGAGCTATACGATCTCGCCCTTGGTGCTTGTTTTCTAGGGTTTGCACTCTTCACACTCTCTCTCCACTAACACTACAAAAAAATACACTTCCGTGAGGATACGTGTTTGTCACAGTAGGTCATGTTTTTTGTCATGCATGTACATCCATGAAAAATTTATGACAGAATCAATATAGTCATACCTGTGCTGTCGTAGAGGTGTTCCATGACATTACCAAAATTATCATCACGGAAGTGTCCACTTCCATGATGATAAATTGCACGTCACGGGAGTGCTTTCGTCAAGGGTGACCGACACGTGGCATCCACCGTAACGGAATGCCGTTCAGCTATCGGGTCCAATTTTGGATCCGATAACCCGTTAACAGCCCGGACCAATGGGAATTTTCCACGTGTAAAATTCTGATTGGCTGACGGAAACACATGTCTGCTCCGCGTTGGCACAGGTGTCACTCATCCAATGGGCGAGATGCGCCTCTGATATGTTGACACGTGGACCGGCCTAAAAGTGGCACATAAAGTTTAAATGGGCCGGCCCAACTAAAGGCCCACAATATTTTGCAGTCCATAATGGGCCGGCCCAGCAAAAGGCCCATGAGATTTTGCGTATCATAATGGGCCGGCCCAGCTAAAGGCCCACAAGATTTTGCGGGTCATAATGGTCCGTCCCAGCTAAAGGCCCATAAGATTTTGCAGACCGTAATGGGTCAGCCTAGCTAAAGGCCCAACATTCTCAGTTAAGGCTCGTACAGCTAGTGTCAAATCGGTCTGTCAACGGCCTATCCTAAACTTGTCATCATCGTGGCCCATGGTCACTTCTGGCCCGTTAACAGTCTGCTAAGTATATGGGCCGAATTACGGCCCGGTGTATTTCCGGCCTGCTACAGGTCCTGCTTCATTTGGGCCCATTTACAGGCCATTGAAACTTTCGGCCTATAAACGACCGTGACGGATTTGGGTCATATTCGGCCATGTCTGACATTCGGCCTGTTAGATGCCCACTATAGATTTGGGCCACTTTCGGCCTGTTGTGATTTTCGGCCTGTTAACGTCGGACGAAATCCATGGGCCGTATGTGGCCCAATGTCACATCGGGCCCATTAACGGTCCATATAAAAATGACGATAATCTAGCCCGACCGAACTTCTGGCCTGTTAAAGGCCCGTGTATTAGGTCGGCGTATTTACGACCCGTCCGAATTTCGGCTTGTGAAAGATCTGCATCGTAAATGGGCCACCATTTCGGCCTGCTAAGACCAGTGGGTTATTTGGCCCAATCTCACTTTCGGTCTTTTAAAGGCCCATGTTTTTGATGGGCTCGAGATATTTACACCTGTAAACAGCCTATTGTTACTAAGGGCCCAAATTATGTTTAGGCCTGTTAAAGGCCCACTATGGGCACATGCCTACCAGAAAAATATGAAATCTTATGCTGATTTAGGCCTAGATATTTTTAGTGGGCTACATGCAAATTTCGGCCCATAATTGTTTTTAGCCCAATTGGAATGGGCCCGACGAATGTTGGCATGTTGGGCTCCTACGAAGCTTTCGGCCGAATACATTACTAAGATAAACCTACACTATACAAAAATAGCATCGTAATTATTGCAGCCTTTGGCAGCATCATAAATGCTGTATCACAAGAAAATAAATTCCAACCATACAACAAAAGGCCTGTTGGCATAAAGTTTATAGTCCTTGCAGATAAACGCACCATCAGATGTATAGAAGCACAAATCATTTGACCTGAGTGCTAATGTTTCAGGCTGTAGAATCTGATGGAGCAGCACGATCTTCACCTTTTTCCGCCATTGCTCTTGAACAACGAAGCGAATGTCTGATAGTCTAGTTTCAAAACCATTCATATCTTGACAACATTTGTCAACCACTATTCTTGTTTCCAAAACGACACCCATTAGGGATTGGACTTGTGTCTGGAGCATAGATATATCACTCTGTCTAGCAGGAAGATTTTGTTCAGTAGGCGATTTGGACGAGGTTACCTTGACAACCAACCCAGAATTACACAGGAAGGTGCTTTTTGCACTGTTAGTGGAGTGATACTGACGCACTGCAGCAAGAGGTGACATTGTGCCTGTGGTAGCCTCATCACCTTCAGGTGGTTGTGGTTGTTCAATCATTTTTCCATAGCTTCCTGAAAGTTTGAACTTGTATATTAGTGTACCAGATAAGTTACTAATGAGACAAAAACAAACAAAGTAGGTTACACGTTTGTACATAACTTATTTTGGTGAACTACTTTAATACATTAGCATGTATTGTAGTGCCAACTACATAATAAAATCACTTTCAGAACATATGTCCATGTAGCATGCCTACTGTATTGTCTATTTCCTCACATTCGTTGACATCTAAGGATAAAGAGGCATGGTTTAAAGTAGGTTGAACATAGTATGACATCATTCATATCATGGGCAAACAGATATAAAACAAACATGCTATTTTATCATTGTGTGCGCACGTGAACATAACAACTAGAATGCAGATCAATACCAAAAGAATATCCTTCATCCCTTTTAAACAATGTAAGGTGAAATGATACGTTAAGACAACTGTGTATAAAAGTGAACAGAGTAATTGACATTGGCTGCAAACCAAGTAGTTAAATGAACACATCACAGTACCAATCAGTTCAAAGGCAGGAGGAGTAAGGACTTACAACAGTAGCTTGAACTGGTGTGCTCATGCCCTTCATCTTGCTGGTGTGGCAATCCTTGGAGATTTGCACTACATTCGGTTCAGGTTCTTTTTGGTCCACACAGGCTTTCCTCTGTATTTGGAACAAGTCAATATAGATACGTAATATGGCACATAAAAAAGAAGGAAGTAGCAGCTATTTACAAGAGCCTCGCAGTGTGCAATATAGTTACGAGATCCTGTTATCTGTTGGAATTTCACTTTAGAACAGTTGGTCTTGTTCTTCAAATAGTTAGCCTAGAAGAAGAAACACTTGTAATGCACATACATAAATACAAATTCAATATGTGGTCTGATCAAATACATATAGACTACTTGATACTTTGGATCAGAACAGTGTTTAACGAGGGTTGTCCAGTCTTCATCTGTAATATATTCCACTAGAGATGTTTGGGCGATTTCATTGTTAGCCTTGCCTTCAAAGTGAGATTTTCTAAGGTGGTACTGATACTGTCGCAGAGTGGACTGAAAAACATGAGTGCATGCTTGTTTAGTTGCATCATCTTTCGGATCCAACTTGAACCTCATCTGTTGAAAAAAGAATGTGAGTCTTATTAGGAGGAAGCTAGAAAGTATGGGACAAAGCAAGACAATATTACTAATTGCGATGAATAACATTACTTATGGATAAATGGTCAAGGAAGGTGTTAAACTGGGTATTGTCTTTCTCATTCCTGTACTGGATCCACGTTGGGAGGATACGTGCATGACACTTAACGGCAACAGCTGCCTCTGATACTAACTTGGCTGACTCTATAGCATCACGTGGCCTTTTTAAACCTGCCTCAAAATGGATTCCATTCTTCCTCCTTTAGATTTTGTTAATTTGTCAAGCATTATCCCCAATGTCTGTTTCCGCTTGCGTCGTGGTGCTAGTTCGACAACGAATATGGAAAGTGTTAGTGTACATCAAACTATGAGAGAACATATAAAGGAGCATGCAACTGCAACTTGACTCAGTCAGGTACCGTCTTGGTGTTGATGCTCATGAGGTTCATCTGATATTGTCAAGTCCTGTTGTGTCAGCAGTGCTTCGGAAGTAGTGTTATGTGTGAAGGCAGCTTGGGAACTGGCCAGTTTCGGAGCAAATGAACGAGTAACTCGTTGAGATGCTGGTACAGTTGAAGCGGATGTTGCAGCTGGTGGAGAAGGTGATACTGTGTTTGTAGATTTAGTCGGTGGACTTGGACCTTCTACTGCACTATAAGTACTAGCAGAATCTGGATGGTAGATCCTTTTCTGTTTCACCCGATGAGTAACACCACGCCCTACTATATTATTTTCCTTTCTCTTTTTTGACTTTGCCATGTCAAGCCGTACCTACAACACAAAAGAATAAAATCGCTCTTCAGAACTCACTGATGCATCATACAGACAAGCAATACTTTGATGTAAGACAACCGTATGAGGATGGAATATGTAAGAAAAACATGACTGCATGACATATTCATAGCTACGATGTGTAAACTAAGCAGAAGGATTTTCAAGAAAATAGAATTAATGCAAGATAGACACCATATGAAAGATGCAACCAATATTACTCTGCCAAGTTAAAAGTGTCGTGTCATAAGTGGCAATTCCAAAAATTAGAAGCAGTACAATGTACAAATCAATGCAAGATGCAACCACTATCAAACTGCCATGTTAAAAGTGTCCAATCATGAGTGACCGATGCAGGATACACAGCAGCAATACTTTGATGTAAGAACATGGTATGATAGGTAGATGTAGTGTATTCTAGACACAGAATGCCATGTCATATGCACATGTATAACGTATGAACTCAGCATGTGCAATTTAATCAAAATAGAAGAAATACAGGCTAGACAACATATGCAACATGAAACCAATTATCACACTGTCAACTTAGAGCAAGCACCTGCGATGGTGGAGTACGGGAGATGAACTCATCATGTAGACTTGGGACTTCAACTTCATTAGCAGTAGTAGTGGCAAATCTAGAGAGTCTTTGTTTGCGTCGGTGCGGAGGACCACCAACATCCCCTAACTTACTCTTTTCCTTCCTATTTTCTGATATTGCCTTATGAAGTCAAAACCACAAGAAGATGAATAAAATTAGCTCTACATAACTAGTTGATGCATGATACAGACGAACACTACTTTGATGTAAGGCAAGCGCGGGATAGGAGGATGGAATATATACAAAAAAGACAGCATTTCATATTCACACGTACGATAGGAGGATGGAAAGTATGTATGAAAAAACAGTAAACGGAAGGCATTGCAACAAAATTAGAAGAAATGAAAGCTAGGCACCATATGAACATGCAACCAATATCACTCTATCAGGTAAAAAGTGTCTCGTCGTAAGTGCCATTTCAAGAAATTAGAAGCAGTACAAGCTAGAAGACAATGCAAGATGCAACCTACATCACAGTCCCAAGTTAAATGTGTCTTATGGGTAAGTGATTGTTGCAGGTATAAGTTGTAAGCTACACAGATGTAATTCAACATAATCAGAAGCAATACAAACTAGACATCATACGGAAAACGCAACCACATATAACAGTTCCAAGTTAGAGCAAGCACCTGTGATGGTGGAGTAGGGGAGATGTGCTCATCTTGTACATGTATGTTCTAGAAACAGGAACACATGTCATATTCGCAGGCATTATGTGTAAAGTAAGCAGATGCAATTCAACAAAGTTAGAAGCAATACAAGCTAGACATCATATGCAACATGCAACCACATATAATAGTGCCAAGTTAGAGCAAGCACCTATGATGGTGGAGTAGGGGAGATGTGCTCATCATGTACACATATGTTCTAGAAACAGGAACACATGTCATATTCACAGGCATTATGTGTAAAGTAAGCAGATGCAATTCAACAAAGTTAGAAGCAATACAAGCTAGACATCATACACAACATGCAACCACATATAATAGTGCCAAGTTAGAGCAAGCACCTGTGATGGTGGAGTAGGGGAGATGTGATCATCATCTACACAACTACATTGACTGTCTAGCCTTGCGTTGTCTTGCGAATCTTGTTGGGAGGATGGCGGAGTAGAATCTGTAGAGAACCTCTGTTTCAGTTGCTCGGAAGGACCACCATCATCCAATGCCTTGCCAATTTCCTTCAGCTTTATTGATTTTGCATTGTGAGGTCAAACCGACAAGAAAAAGGAATATAATTCGCTCTTCATAACTCATTCATGCATGATACTGACGAACACTACTCTGATGAAAGGCAAAGTCATGATACAAGGATGGAATATGTACGAAAAAATGGATGGCTTGACATATTCACACCTATGATGTGGTAACTAAGCAGAAGGCACTTCAACAAATTAGAAGCACTGCAAACTAGACACCATATGAAAGGTGCAATCAATATCACTCTGCCAAGTTAAAACTATCTCGTCATAGGTAGCGTTCATCAAACTAGAAGCAATACATGCTAGAAATCATATTCAAGACGCAAACCAATATCACACTGCCAACTTAAAGGTGTTCCATCATAAGTGACTGATGCAGGATACACAAGAAGAGTAGTTTCATGTAAGAACATGGTGTGATAGATAGATATAGTATGTACCAAAAACAGGAAAGCGTGTCATATTCACACGTATCATGTGTAAGCTAAGCAGATGCAATTTACACTAATTAGGAGCAATACAAGCTAGACACCATATGCAACATGCAACCAGATATCACACTGCCAAGTTAGAGCAAGCACCTTGGATGGTGGAGTAGGGGAGCGGAGACTTGGACCTTGTAATGCACTATCAGTACAAGGAGAATCGGTACAGATGCTCTGTTTACGTTGCTGCAGAGGACCACCATCATCGCCTTCCTTACTCTTTTCCTTCCTCTTTCTTGATTTTGCCTTGTCAAGTCAAACCCACAAGAAAAAAGGAATAAAATTTGCTCTTCAGAACTCATTGATGCATGATAGTGATGAACACTACTTTCATGTAAGGCAGCCGCATGATAGGAGGATGGAATATGTATGAAAAATAGGACGGCGTGACATATTGACATGTATGATGTATAAAGTGTAAACTAAGCACAATGTGCTTGAACTTGTTAGAATCAATGCAAGCTACAAACCATATGAAAGATGAAACCAATATCACTCTGCCAAATTAAAAGGGTGCCCTAACAAATGTATTTGACCAAATTAGAAGCAATACATGGCAACATGCTAGAAATAATATGCAATATGCAACGAATAAAGGTGACTCATCGTAAGTGATTGATGCAGGATACAAAAGAGAGGTAGTTTCATGTAAGAACAAGGTTAACACATAGATGTAGTGTGTACCAAAAATAGGAAGGCATGTCATATTCACCAGTATAATGTGTAAACTAAGAAGATGCAATTTACCCTAATTAGGAGAATTACAAGCTAGACACCATATGCAACATGCAAGCACATATCACACTGCGAAGTTAGAGCAAGCACATGTGATGATGGTGTGGGGGAATTGCGGTTATCAACTAGAGAGCTACGTTGACTATCTTCATTTAGCCTTGGTGTTTCTTGAGAATCATGTGGGGAGGATGACACCGCACTCTTTAAATGAGTATGGTGTCTCACAGTAACCCACTCGGGTGTCTGTCTCATCATAAGTGATTGACGAGGGATACAAAAGAGCATTAGTTTGATGTACAAACATGGTTAATAGACATACGTAGTATCTATCAAAAACAGGAGGGCATGTTATTATCAAAGGTATAATGTGTAAAGTAAGCAGATGCAATTTAACCAAATTGGAAGCAATACAAGCTAGACACCATATGCAACATGCAACCACATTTGACAGCGCGAAGTTAAAGCAAGCACCTGGGATGGTTGTGTGTGGCAATTGAGATCATCAACTGTAGAGCTACGTTTACTGTCTCCAACTACTGACACTGCATCCTTTAGAGCGTTGAAAAGCTTAGTGCTTATCTTCGAATTACACTGGAGCGACTTCTGTCTTTTCTTTTCAGCATTCATCAACACTGCGTGAGAGTCTGAAATACCCATGCATAAAAAAACAATAGTGTGAGTATGGGTGAAGTGTGTGCACAATTAGTACAGTGTAAAGGTAGCAGATAGCAGGTCGGTGAGAAATAAATGACGGAAGACATATGATAGCTCTACAACACTCATGGCACACTAAATTACTACAGGATTCTATGAAAATAAAATTCGACTGAAAACAAATTTGTCAGTCCATTTTATCTGAACCGTCCTATGTACAAAGAACGGGCAGATCGCCTTCATCTACCTCCAGCCAGTTAGTGTTGACGATCTTCCTCGAAACGGCAGAGACCACCGGCCCAGTCCCCTGCCTGCGCCCTCCCCTCGACCTCACCGCACCGCCGTGCTTGGAACCACCCCGGCCATCCATTCAAGCCCCGCCGACCTCCAGATCGGGCGCAAGCAGCTCCTGCGCTCCACACCCCTATGATAGACACCGACACTACTGGAATTAGCTTCTTTGCCGTCTGCCAACTCTTTGTCATCCGCTTGCTGACGGCAAAGAAGGTCTTTGCCATCAGCCACAGGAAAACGGACGACAAAGATGTGGCTGATGGCAAACAAGGTCTTTGCCAACAGCCAGTTCTTTGCCGTTTGCTGGGATTCTTTGCCATTCGCTAGCAGCCGGCAAAGAGGTGGGTGGGTCCAGTTATTGTTTAACCAACTCAAGCCCATCGGCCATTAACAGCCGTCCCACCCCCGTCCTCTGTCTCTTCTCTCCACTCTCTCATTCCCTCCCCACCCACACCCACGCCGCCGCTGACCCCATCTGCCGTAGCCGGCCACCCCACCGCCCCGCACCCCTCCGTTGCGGCCCCCCGACCTCCACCGCACCCCCGCCGCCCCTTCCACATTGCCCCGCCCCCCGCCCCTCCCCTCCGTCA